>NC_068370.1:21373697-21566197 GCF_020536995.1 Dreissena polymorpha
ATCCACTTTGGAGAGCTGCCCTAATATGTCCTTGTTAAGGTCAAGCTCAGACAGAATGGCGGCTCTGTTGGAGGCTGCAATGCGCCGCAGCGTTTCCATGGTTGCGATCTTGGCTTCCTCAGAACACTAAAAACAGAAATGATTCGATTGGTTCGATACCGCATTAAAATTCTTAACAAACCTGATTTTCTAAAAACATAAAGATTTTGTTGTTTGAAAATATATTTTTGCTGTGTAAAATCTCAGTAAGGTCTACTGATATTTTCGAACAGTTGTACCCTACCAGTACAGCTTTCTCGAACAATATTTACATAAGTTTATTACAAAGATTTCGTTCAACTGTAGATATCGACCCCGAAATATACTGATCCGAATGAAGTAGATCTATTGGATCAGCCAAGCTAATAATCCAATTAGTCTTTTGTACGCGGACTATTGATAACACTTGTGAAAATCGTATGGATATGTAAAACCAAACACCGTATTCATAACGAAATGAATTGTATCCATTAAGTTATGTCACATGTGTTGCTGAATGTAACCCCGTATTGAATTGGATTGTGTCCCTGCGTGCATCATCAAATAACCGAGTCAAGTAAAAATGCATACATTAAAACATTACATAGAATAAGATCAAATATTAATTAAAATGCTAGGCATACTGTACATCAATAAACATCTTGTAAAACGCTATGGGTTTGGTGAAATTCTTTCAATGATGCAATAATGTGCATAATGAATGTTTTCGTGTACGAAAGCAATCATATTTAAGTTTTTTACGAACATCTGGGAAAAAGCTCTATTATGTATAATATGTACAAAAACAATAAGTCTGCATGATATGACTTTTAAAGTGTGGTATCCCTAAAAAATAGTCCATACATAAAAAAAATTATTGTAATAAAACAAGTGAGAAGCAATGCCGAAGACAACAGTTAAAACAATCGAAGTTGGTTGTATTTGTTTTTCAGTAATTAACCAATTTATGCATAGCGTCTAGAAAAAAGGCCTTGGCAAACAGCGTAGACCCAGATGCGACGCCGCATGATGCGGCGTCTCATCAGGGTCTTTGCTGTTTGCTTAAAGGAATTTATATTAGAAATATTCTAAATAAAAAAATAAACACACTAGACATCCCTAATTTTGGAAATAAATTGATCCAATTTCGAAGGATGGGATAGTTCACTAGGCATTAATGGGTTAAAAGATATATCCAAGCGTTGTTTACGGATACATGTACATGTATTATGAAATGCTCACTATCGCCGAATCTAGACCATTGCAATGCAGCAGCTGTAAATGCCGTGCGATTTAGCCATCGTGGCTTTGACGGGATAACATATCAGTTAGTTTTGATATATGCTATAAACATGATTTTTATTGTAAATTTTGTTTATTTGCATTTGACCATCGCTTTTTCAGTTCTGTATGACTGACATTCATACTTACATCGAGAATTAAAATAGTACCTTATAATCGGATTAATGTCAATGTCTCCATGACATCATACAATGCGTCAAATCCAAAACATCACAAGAAACACGGACGACAAACGTATGTATTATAAAAATCACAAACTACCTTTCTTTGACACTTAATAAGTCAATGTGATCAGCCTATATCCGTTCTGGCGCTCGCCATCTTATTGAATGGCAGCGGCTCTTAAGTTCGGCCATTAGTGCTACACTGTGTATCTATACAATTTAAACCCAACGTAAACATACAGCATTGAATTAAAAATTAGATCAATTAAAATGAAGTCACGTGGTTTGAACACTTGAGGTTTAGATTTATACTATTCATTGCGAGATTGCGATCTTAGACGACCTCGATCTTAGAGCATTTTTATCGTATCTACTATAAACAACGTTGTGTGACAAAATGTTTAAGCATCAAATTTAAAAACATCGAAAATGAAATCGTATCTAATAGTCATAAGCTGTGCAAACATAAAATCATGAGGCGGATATTGCTAGATAAATACATATCGGGTACTTCGGTGTGTTGATCAAACTTTTCAATGTTTATTTATAGTTATATTGTCCTATAGAGAAAGTCATTGAGTGGAAATATTGCGATTAATCAATAGCATGTGTGGAGTGTATAAAAAAATATATATATATACTCTATTAAATGAAAAACATCCGTTGTGCACACTTAGATGGCACAGTTGTAGCTTGTCTATAGTACCTTGATACACTTACATATAAATTACATAATATGATTTATGATAGCAAATCATAAAAATCAATTTAATCTGACAGATTTTATCAACAGATAGTTATCTTGCAAATACTGAACTACTCAAAAGATACATCGAGGTTTGATTGATTTAGAAATGTATAAGATAATACCACGATGACATTGCATTTTGGATTTCTGTAAACGTGGTATTGAAATATAATTAAATATTTGAGCTAGATTTTATTCGTTTCCCAATATAATATTTTTTTCCATTTAATAGCAACTATTACTATACATTTCTGAAGATATTTATGTTGATTTTCATTAAAACAAAGCTTATTGAAAAAACCAGAGGACCTAATGTCCTAAGGTGCTCACCTGAGACTTCAAGAAACTTCACTAGGTTTGCATATAAAATTGCAACAACACATTTCAGCCGTGATTGTTAACAAACCAACATCGATTTTAACTAAGTCAACATATCATACAACAATTTGTTAAATTTTTCTTAGCGAATTTCACGATGAGTTGATAACAAATGTTATTTCCAGAATAGTAATATGGTTTTACTTAAGCCAAATATGCGAAACAGACAAGCCCCGTGTCAGTCTTGTTGTTCAATTAAATGGAATCATACCTGACTCGGCGTAGAAATCATTAGAACAAATGTTTAGCCCAAGATTCATAAAAATAATGCATTAAATGAAGCCTCAAGAGTGTTCAAAATCGTCTCTATAATTCGACCTTGTAATCTAATTTTTGACCCTACGTGACGAAATTTAAAACACAGTCAAATAAGATGATAATTTTGGGACAAATGTTAAGACCACGAATCGTGAAGGCAATCAATGAGGCATCTAGAGTGTTCATAAGCTTTTTTGACCTAGTGACTTATTTTTACCTATTTTATGACCCCACCTGAGCCAGTTTACAACTTTGTTGATATATTTTTGAAAACATGTTCTGAGCAAGTTTCAGGAAAATTGGGCAATCAATGAGGTCCATAGAATTTTCACAAGCTTTTTATTTAATTTGAGCCTGAAACTTTGATTTTTATTAGACACGGCACAGTTTCAAGCTCAGCCAACATATTATTCCGAACAAATGACTGAACACGATTCATGAAGATTTGGCAATACATATATGCAATATATCTATAGTGTACTAAGGCTTTTTCTTCAATGTGTCATATAAACCTTGTTATTGACTCGACGTAACCCAGATCATGAACTCGTTCGAAATATCATTAGGAAAAAAGTTTCACGAAGATTGTGTAATAAATGTGGCTTCTTGAGCGTTAACAAGCATTTACTTTTTTGCCATAGTGACCTAGTTTTTGCCACATAGTAACCTAGTTTCGAAATAAACCGAGATATCAATGCGGGGAATATTATGACCAAGTTTCACGGAGATTGGTGTCCTAGTTTAAGATTCATTTTGACACAGTTTTTAACTTGATCAAGGTATTGGAAGGACAAAGGTTCTGACCAAGTTTGATGGGTACTTAATGAGACCACTAAATTTTTCACTAGCTTTTCTTTTAATTTGACCTTATGACATCGATTTAAACACCAAATGACCAAGTTTCGAAGTTAAATTATTATGGAAAATGGTCTGATCAAGTTTCATGAAGACTGGCAAATAAATGGGACCGCTAGAGTTTTCAAATGTTTTTATAAAGCCATATAAGGAAAACTGCCCGGTCAATGGCGTTTTTAAACGGATCTGAGACATTAACGAACTCAGCCGTGACATTGCGAGAACAGATGTTCTGAGCAAGTTTCGTGCTGATTGGGCAAAACCAAGTCACCATTGTGAGGAACGTTCTAAGCCAGTTTCATTAAGATTGGGAAATAAATGTGAGCGGTCACAAGGTTTTACGATGGCTTTTATAGTAAACTACCCCGCCATGTTTTAACACGCAATAGACTTGTTCGAACTCTTCCAATATATCATTGGATAAAATCTTTTGACCGAGTTTTAAGAAGATTGGGTAAATCATGTGGCCTCTAGATTGTTCACAAACTTTGATATTAGTTTAATATAGTTGCCTTGTTTTGATCACTCTTGACAAAGTTTCGAGCTCCTTAATTTGTGGCAAATGTTTCGAGCAATTTTCGTGAACAGATCGTCAATAAATGTCGCTTCTTGAGTGTTCAAAAGACTGCTGTTCACGACGGACGACGCCCTACAAACGGCGCACAAAAGGCGATCACACAAGCATGTTAGGCTCAGGTGAGCTACACACAAAGGTTAATGTAGTATGTATACTATTATTTCAAAAACACAGTTGGAAACGGAAATACATAATATTTTATGATTTTCTGCACTTTTATGTTACAAAATATCGTATGAAATCACACGACATAATGTTTCTCTAGCAATTACACTCATAACTAAATGATTTACTATGCATATTATGTCCTAGTCGTGTTCAGATTGAAACGGTACTCATTAAGACATCGTTGATATGCTCTTCTATTCCATGAAAAACTGAATAGTGTGACGTATATTCTTAACCAGTGAACAGGCTTCAACCCAGCATACTTAATTAAATTAGTGTCTTATATGATATATATTAGGCCATATGACAAAGACCTGCATGCATTATATTTCAAATGCAATGCATACGGGCTGGGTAGAAGAAAAGCAATATATAATTAAACTATGTTCAATCTATAACATTTCTAATGGAAATATGGTTTAAACTGGAGGTCAAATTACGGATTGTACTTTTGCGGTGAAGACATCAGATGTAAAGTCAAAAGAATAATTATCCCGTTGTTTCAGATTCAGCATTGTTACCAGGGTTTAAACACAATAGTCAATAACGAGTATCGTGCATGCCATGTTCGTGTTTATGTTCATGTTCTAATAAAGGCCAGTCGTAACTGTTCCGGTTGTATAGCCCTGTTACATCTTGTATAATATTATAACGTTACCATACATCGTATCTGACCGTGGTAAACTTCTAATAAACATATCTATACATTTGTACTTGGAGTTTAACTTACTATAAACGCAATAGGCTCATTTTCGTGATTAATAAGGTATCCTTAAGTCGAAGTATGGTTTGTGAAATACAGGTCCTGTGTTAAATAGACGATGTTCATTCGGGTCTCGATCTGGGGAAACCAGGCTTAATGCAATTGCGTCAAGTGTCATTCCAGATTTGCTTATCAAATATGCACAGGCGAATCAGGGACGATACTTTCCGCTTTTACGGTATTTTTCGTTTAAAGGAAGTCTGTTCTTAGCAAAAATTTAATTTAAGCGGAAACACTAAAAGCACGAGCATTAAGCACAGTTTTCCCAGGACGCGGCTCATTTACAGCTTGTGATACTATCTGAAATGCTTCGAGGACAGAAAAGCACGCCTCGATATTGGCGTATCTACCAGCATCCCAAGATCGATGTTAGAAATCAAAGACGACATCATTCAGTATGAACGAGTTGACAAACACACGGATACATTGATAAATTACAATATTTATTTGATAAATTCGCATAAACTATCTAGAGTATTATGTTTATAAAAATAAGAAATTGATAATAAATGCTATTAATGTGGGTTTTGAATAAATACTCTAATGACAATGATACTGTAATACTAGTACGTGTACATACACACAATAATCAATGAACACCATTTCCGCTCTTTTGTCGACTGACATAAACTGAACGGAATAAAAAAAACAATTATACGTAAGTGAGCAATCAAAAAATAAAATACATTGTAAGTTAAAGAAGCGAGATTAACAAACTGTTTTAAACTGTTATCGAAACCAGTTAAATGAATTTAATTATATACAAAATACGCACCGAATAAACGAACTGTGTCATTTGTCTCAACGAAATGCTTTAATCGTACACACAGGTGGTTAGCGTGTGGCTATGATATTAATTAGTGAAAACATAACTTTGAATGATAAATTATCATATAATAACGAAAAATTAACTTTTCTGAAAAAAAAATCACTATCAAATATATATATAACAAGGTATCCAACTCGAAATCACCCGAAAACAGGGTGTATCGTTTTGCACATCAATTACTTCATCAATTTTGCAGCGATTTTCATGAACCCGGTCTTATTCATCGCAGAAATGAATTTCCTTTCTGGAAATGTATATACCTTGTTATTTTTCTACACATGCTGGGTCAAATTTTAAGAAATAACACGATACACAATTCGCTTGACCTACTTGACAATGATTAGACCGTATTTATGAATGAAATCTCCAGTTGTAAAGACACACCTTCGCATTGGACCAATGAAATCACTCGTGTGTTTAAAATGTCAGTTGAAATGTATGTAAACAAAGGTTTCAAACGGCGCTGGACAGTTAGTCTTGATGCATAATGCAACGACAAGTACGGTAGGAATGTTTTTTTCACGCGTTTTATTGAATTATGGTATCGAGGTCCGTGAACTTTGCAGGGAAAATGCCCTTTACTCCGTGAAGATTTCAATCATAAATACGGTCTGATCGATGTAAACTGGGTCACGCGAGTTGTGTATCGTGTTATTTCTTAAAAGTTGACTCAGTATTTGTTAAAAATATTGAAAGACATATACATTTCCAGAAAGGAAATTCATTTCTGCGTTGAATAAGACCAAGATTGTGAAAATCGCTGCACAATTGATGAAGTAATGGCTGTTCAAAACGATGCACCCCGTTTTCGGGTGATTCGAGTTGGATACCTTGTTAAATATACATTGTATATTTGATAGTAATTTTTTTTCAAAAAAGTTGATTTTTCGTTATAATATGATAATTTATCATTCAAAACGATCTTTTCACTAATTAATATCATAGCCACACGCTAACCACCTGTGATCGTACATAATTATCGCGTGAAATACTTTGAAAAATATTTCAAACAGTTATCCGTTTCCTTTTATTATGCATCGTTTGAGCGATAAGAACGCGTCTTCTATTATACGCGGTCACTGCCATTAAATGATGTAAGTTTCCGTATGTTTTGGCTGGCTGGTTTGAATCGACCAGAGGTAGACGACACGCTTCGATTCACTGAACTACCACTTCTTAGTGTCACTTCCGGCGAATTAGATTGCGCGCGCAGAACATTCACATCCGAGCTATGTTTGTGCGAACGAAATGTTGACACATTTGGTGAGCCTTGAATCACTTGAATATGGAGAGAACTAGAGGACGAGTTTTGTCTAGAAATTCCACTAGTACTCCGAGATGAACGAAAAGAGTCATTAATAACCTTGCTTGTGGGTTTAAATCTGCGAACAGAACTGGAAGCACTATCAGTCAATGACTTGGAACTCTCGTCGAGTATGTCGTTAGGACATGACTGGGACGAGTCATGATGATGACGGACTTGCTTGGTGTCGTGCATATTCGAATGTTCGCTGGACAGTGATTGTAAATTCTCAGAACTTTTTCTTAGCCACACAAGATTCACGCCGCCATCACCGTTATTCGGTTTAACTATTAACTTTGAATTACGAACAATTTGCCTGTCATCAACATCTCCGAACACAGAATCGGATCCACGTTTTCCGGGCCGGATCAAATGGTCCGGGTTAATCATGTTGATAGGCTGGTAACGCCACGACAGAGACCGTTCCGTCCTCTTACTGTTTCGACGAGCGGCGTTAAAGCTAACGCCGACGCTGTCGTAGCCATGGGAACTGATAGCGTCGTGGGTCCCGTTGGCGACTATCGGCTTCCCGACGCCGTGGCCGACAGCGGCTCCGACGAACACGGAAATCATGAGCCAGACGTTCATCGTCATTACACAAAGCATCAAGAAATATGCGAACAACACGCGCATCACATGGATTACCGTCTGTCCAAGCTTCTCGCCGCACGAGACCACGGGCTGTCCGCAACACGTGGAGCTGGAACACGAATAAAGCTACATATTGCATCAAGACTTTATTTTAATTCTTCAAATATTAAGCAACAACAACTATCAAATTTGACCTGCATGTTAATTTAACAATAAATTGGTGCTTTAATACGTTTTATTAACATTGTATTAACTACTTATCTATTTCTAAATCATAAACAAGGATAAAATATACACAGCAAAAATGCTATCATTGACCCTCGTCATGCCACTTTATTTAAGAGAAGCAAGAACATGCTTTCACACTACCCGGTTTTGTAACGTTCTTACTTGTTTTTCTTAGCCCGCGCGGCCCGTCGCAGGTGCAGGAGATACTCAGAGAGGCATTCATACGTCACCGAGGCGAACACTGCCGCCAGCATGGCACCCGTCAGACCTAGAAAAACGAATATGGAACATTTGTAATGTTTAACGTGATTTTTGTGTTTTCATTTTTCATGTTTCGTATCTTGCATGTTCCGTTGACAAATAATTCGCAATAAGGCATACACAACTTGTAAGTCTCCATTTGCCCGCCCGACCCTATTATACGTGCCGATCTTAACCCATTTATGCCTAGCGTCTAGAAAAAAGGCCTTGGAAAAGAGCATGATGCGGCGTCTCATCAGGGTCTGCGCTGTTTGCTTTAAGGTATTTCTGTAAGAGATATTTTTAATATATAAATAAATATACTACACATACCTTATTTTGGAAATAAATTGATCCAATTTAGAAGAATGTGTGAGTCAACTAGGCTTAAATGGGTTAAACTTTTTTGTTAACCAGGTTGAGTTTTCGCTCATGTGCAGTATTCGATCACATTCGCTAACTAAACGGGTAAATAACTTAAATTGATCAACGAATGTGAGATTTGTTGCTGAAATTCAAATGTGAATTGATATTAAATATCGTCAAGTAATCCGCGTTTACAGTTTAATAGAGAACGAACCCTTTTATGTGTCTTTCAATAATGGTAGTTTGAGTATAAGTGCAGTATTTTTGTTCAGTTAATCGTAATATAGATCCGGATATATATCCACAGTTACCGTAAACGGAGTCCGTAGACCAAACAGCTGCAACCAGAGTAGTGGCCGTTTTTAACGCGAGGAACTGAAACATGCAAAAGTAAATAACATTACAGACAAGAACGCGATATATAAGTATGAAATATGACTATTTAATTTTCAGATATTATTTTGAACTTTTATCATCTTCATTTCAGCGGTACCGATTGTCGATGTGTTATCATTAGCGTGATTTATGAATTTCGATATTGTTGCAAAACTCCACCAGAGAGACAACTCGTACGCTGAAAGGATACAATACGCTTTCTTATTCCCTGTAGTTAGTGTTCTTAACGAGAAAATTTGCATATGCTATCGGTCAGGTGTGTATCTTTGCAGGTACTTGAACATATTTTTGGTTGGTCTGTTTTAAAGGGAATAAAACTATTATGTGCATATTGCAAATAGTAAAAAATAAACAACTCTGAATATAATTAAGAGGTATTTTCCACAAAGTGATAACCCGTCTAACATTCCTTTCTTCAACCAGTATCATATGACTGATATTTGATCTTTTTATTATTTGATGTCAGCTAAACAATTAGTTAATAGCTGTCATAAGTGTCGTCTATGATGGCTGACTCCTGTCTTATAGTTCTAACGTGTCGACATATTGCCAACAAGTCACATTTTCGAGTGGGCTTTTTGATACATTTAAAACCCGCAAACTCGTTAAAACAACATTACAGAACTCAGCCACTATAGTCTTCTGTAACAGGATGATGCCATGTAGTCATGAGACAACAGTCAGGAAGTACCGGTTGATGGTCGCTGTGTTGGTTCCAGTCCGAGCTGCGGTCTGCTGCCATCCTCAAACATTGATTGGTACCATCTGAGATTGGCTTGCATTGAATGGTGCCATCAGATAAAGGTTAACAGAATCGGGTGCCATCGGAGAAAGGTTACATTAGCGGCACAATCACAGGAATGCGTACCTACCAAATACAGTAGGAAATATGGGTTACTTCAAAGTAGAATTATTAGTTCATGAAATGAATGAAATACTTATTCACCACACTAAATTACAATAACTAATATGTCATATACTACAACTGCATATAATAAATCACGCCAGGTATGATCGTGACCCTTAACGTAGCTAGCTATTTATCTGATTATTGTATACCATACACGTGCTATACATGTTGTGTTTATACATAATAAATTCATGGAGCGGAAACAATTAAAGCGAATTTGGCTGTTGGTCGTGAATTGCAATCTTGAGTTTGACTTTTGATACTGATAGTCAAGCATAAATAATACGCATGACATATAGTTTTGCCATAGGAACAATAACCCTTATATTTTTCCTAAATCCTGGCCTGCATAATTAAGTTCTATTATGAAACAAATGTATTGAAACTTTGTCTTGTTTACGAGTGTCGTGTACGCGACACATCATCACCAAATGGAGAATAATGCTCTTTGGTAATGCAAGTATGTGAAGTTTATTCATTAAGTTTTTTATCTTGAATTGTGACCATGACCTCTGAAAGAAAAGGATTGGTAACGTACACTACATCTAATGTTAAGACGTAGAAAAGAAAGCAGTATAGTGATTTGAACGTATATTTCGAAGTGCCTTGATGGACAATATCGTGTCATGAACATGACGTGCGTCAGGTCATGTGACCATCGAATCGGTGTACAGACAAACACGCATTACCAGGGTGTTGGATCAGTGACTTTGTGAGGTTCACAATTGCACGTTAATGGATGTAAACACCGGTAAGCGGTGATGTTTTCAAATAACTTTTTAAAACAATTTTTCTCAAGAATTTCAACTAGTACATAAAAGACAGTTTGTTCGCAGTGTGATAGCAGAATCACTTTATTTAATAAGCCTGTGTTCTTTGCAAAAAATTCGAATTGAAGAGCATTCAATATTCCCGTGTATGCAGCACTCAACGTGGAATTTTGGCAACGATTGCAGACGTTTTAAAGGATTAATTCTTTAATCTTTAGATATCGACACAAACTGAAAGAAAAGTATTTTATGCACTAAAGATTTTGCAAATGTATTTTAATAACTTGAGATATTTGCAAAAATAAAGTTCTAAACAGTGTGTTTACATTCTGTCTAGCCCGTGTGAAACCCTTGAAAACCCCGTTGATCATGTACCCTGATATACTGAAATTGTATCATCCCCGGCCGCGCAGACATTTCAAAAAGTGGGGAAAACTTAAATGAAATCGTTGTATCAATGTTAAAGAATAAATTGTTAGAGCTATTTTAAAAACTCGTGAAAGTAAGCGTTCTTGAAAAGCTACGAGATTATTCTTGATTGCCTGACACTTTCCAGACGGACGTGTTACAGCGAACAAGCGGTAATTAAGATTACACCCCGCAGAACAATGGCCCGCCTGTCTCCAGAATTCTCAGAATATGTTTAGCGTCTCAGAGATGTAAACGAAAGTTACAAACATCTACGTACACGACAGTTTCACATTATTTATGTCGTGCAAACACGTATATATACTCTTCTGTAATTTTCTGTAATTCTGTTATTATGTAATTCATGTAAGATTTCTTCTTTTGTGCGTTGTATTTCGTCGGCGCATCATCATTCATTTTATAATAACATTATAATAGTACGTTCTTTTGATGGTTGTTTTCGTGTTAATAGAAAGGAAATCTTCCGTGGTTAACATACTCATTTCTTAAGTCAAAGAAAAGCAAACAAAAGGATGGAAAGCGGTGGGGTACAAATCATATCAAAATTACAAGAAATTATCGTCAGTTTGCTGTTGATCGATGGTGAAAACACGAAAGAAAATTTCCTATGGCACGATGTAAAATCACGATATAATATTTCTACGACACGATGGTAAAAAAAAACGAAAGCGCATTGCCCCGAAACGATTTGTGAAACCACGAACGAATGGTGTTATAATAGTCAAACACGATAGAACAAAGCTTGAACATGAAACGATATTGCTTCAACAAAAAGGCGAAACACTCAGAATATTGTTACAACAAGATGGCATTAGCACTACAAAATATTGCTACGACAAATGGCGATAACACTACAGAACATTAATATAAAGAGAAGGTGGCGAAGACACTTCCACACATTTCTACGATGAAATGGTGAAAACACTACATAAATTGCTATAACAAGATGGCGAAACCACTACAGAGCATTGCTACTACAAGATTGCGAAAGCGCTATAGAACATTGTTACGATAAGATGACGAAAACACTACAGAGCATTGCTACGACAAGATTGCGAAAGCGTTTCAGAACATTGTTACGATAAGATGGCGAAAACACTACAGAATATTGCAACGAAAATATTGCGAAAACATTTCAGATCATTAATACAAAAATATGTCGTAAACACTACAGAACATTGCAACGATATGACGGCGAAAACAATTCAGAACATTGCTACGATATGATGGCGAAAACACAACATAATAATGTTGTAAAATGGTGGCGAAAACACTTCAAAACATTGCTACAAACAGATGGGGAAAACACTCCAAAAAAATGATACAAAAATATGACGAAAACACTACAGACATTCCTTCAAGATGGCGACAACATTACAAAACATTTCTACGATAAAATAGCGGAAACATGACCGAAAATGCCACAACAATATTGCGTAACAACTACAGAAAAATTCTACAGCAAGATGGCGAAAAACACTACATAACATTGTAACATAATAACTAAAGATGGCGAAAACACTACAGACCATTGCTACGATATTATGGCGAAAACACTACATAATAATGCTGCAAAAAGGTGGCGAAAACACTTCAGATCATTGCTACAAACAGATGGCGAAAACACTACAGAACATTGCTACAAAAATATGGCGAAAACACCCTTCAAGATGGCAAAAACACTACAAAACATGTATACCATAAAATAGCTAATACAATAACATGACATAAAATGTCACAACAAGATTGCGTAACAACTACAGAACATTTCTACAGCAAGATGGCGAAAACACTACATAACATTGTTACGTAATAACTAAAGATGGCGAAAACACTACAGATCATTGATACAAACAGATTGCGAAAACACGCCAGAACATGTATACAAAAATATGGCGAAAATACTACAGACATCGCTTCAAGATGGCGAAAACACTACAAAACATTTCTACGACAAAATAGCGAAAACACGACAGATAATGTCACAACAAGATTGCGTAACAATTACATAAAATTTCTACGACAAGAGGGCGTAAACAATACATAACATTGTTACGCAATTACTAAAGATGGCGCAAACTCTACAGAACATTGCTAAGATTATATGGCGAAAACACTAAAGACTTACGATATTTATTTGCAAAATGTTTTTAAAAATTAAATTCTACATTGAAAACCGGTAAACATGTGCATGCGCATACATCGAATATCTTAATGTTTAATTGCGCTGAAAAAAAGAGGTTAAAATTTATAATTTATTTTTAATAAATGTTCATAACAACCCAGGCCAACAAAATGTGTGGTCGTTTTATTAGCCCAAATTTAATTTTAGTAACCTAGTTTGTTTTCCGAAAGGTGCAGAACGAAAACGTCCATCAAAATGCACAGTATTTCACACAGTTTAGGGCATCCTCGCTGTCCATAGAGAAATGCATCGGGATTATTTATTTCTAACAATCGTGCTTACGCATTATTAATTTAATAACGTTATTCAGCGACAATGGATCATGCCCAAACAAGAAAACAGCAAGATTTCTTTTATGTATAGTACGGGTAGAAGTGGATTAAACGAACTCGAATCAGAGCAATCGATTGATAACGAAGCATTATCCCTCGCAATATAATTAGCCTGGTATTGATTTCTGACTCAGAGGAAATGTGTCACATTGTTCTGAGGGGTGCGTGTTGCCATCGGCTGTTTAAGCCCCTCTTGAGTCAGAAAACGACCGCGAAATAGTGGAAATAATTGTCACGCTATTTTCAATGTCTCGTTGATAAATATGGTAATGGTCTATTTGCACATATTCGTTGGTAAATTAAACACTTTAAAAGCCGTAAATTGACAATGTAATATATATACATTGAAATAAAGTTATTCCTTAATATATTTTGGCATATCGGTTATGATATAAACAATTACATTTTGCTTTTTGTTTTATATAGCATTTATGAATGATGTTATGAAAAATGTTTGCTTAAGTGTACACGAAGTTTACTTAACATTTGCGACGTCTAAAATAACTTTTGAACGGTCGCGTTTGAATAACCGGGGATGACATTTAGTATATTCATGTTGAGGTGAAATGAAATACCAGACTCACAGCTAAATATTTAAGTAACCGAGTATATACATGGTATAAGTTTGTTACTGCATTAAGCATGCTTTGCATCGTGCGATACCGTGCCAACAAGTTTAATAAGTGAAAACTATCGCGTTCTGATAGGTTAAGAACAATGCAAACTTACCATACTTATACAGTTGACCTATTTTCTGACGATAGCAGTAATTAATAACTTAAGGCACTTAAATGCATACCGACGTGTCGTATAATCCTTTATCACACCCACCACACTTCAATGTCAAATGACACATTGCAAATTTAGTTATTTTATCGTTGTGCAAGTTGCATTTATTGGGAAATAGTTAATAACTAAATAACACTAGGTGCCAGCTTGAACAATAAATCCACGTTTTTGCCCTGGCGTTCTATCCACAAATATCCGGGTGTGAAATCCAAGGAATATTTCAGCCACGATTATTATGCGAGTTTTTTTTATGATATATTGTACCTTATATAGGTGAACACGATGTCTATGTAGAAGTGTTTTATTATCAGCTATACCATCCTACCTAGCGCGGTGAGATTAAACCTGGTTGAACGATATTCAAACTTACTCCAATTACACTCGGTATGCGACAGGCGCGCGAGGTTAAACTACCTGCTCTCCTCGTACGGTGTCTGCTATGGCGCACCAAAGGGGTCGAAACTTTAACTTCTGCTCGAGCAGAAAAAAATGCTGCTCGAGCAGCATTTAAATGCTGCTCGAGCAGCATATTGCTGCTCGAGCAGCAATTTACTGGTCGAGCAGCATTTAAATGCTGCTCGAGCAGCAAAATTCCTGCTCGAGCAGCAATATGCTGCTCGAGCAGCATTTATTTTTAGAATAAACCATTGAACCCGTCGGCCAATCAAATTTGAGCTTACAAACGGACGAGATTAGCTATCTCTACGGAAACGAAATAGACCGGTGTAGCGTCAATATTGTCAGATCGTGAGATCTGACGATTTCACAGTACCTCCGTGATATTGCTCCGATCAGTCGCCGTGAAAAATGTCAGATTGATGAAAAATAATATTTAACGCATTGTTGTTTCAATTCAACTTAATTTCGCGTTTTTACAGCTTGCAGTTATTTTCGGACATCTTTTTTTCGGACGTTGAACCTTAACACATTATTCACAACAAAGATATCGAAACAGTAGTTCTAACACAATGCAAACATTTGAATTTTAAAACGATTTTCGTTTTAAATGTTATATATATCGATGATGTACATGCATTACGTTGTAAAGAAATATGGTAATGCCTAATTTACAGTCATGAGTGTTGCACTTTTTTAATACAAAGATATAACATTGATTGAAGAAAATATTTTCAGATTATATAATATATATATATTATTTTAGCTTAAAAAAGTTAAAAACTTATTATGAACCAAATTCAGTTCCAGAAATATATAATCCCAATCGGTGTTTTTATCATTATTTTAGCTAATTCACATGTACACTCAATTCAGGAAAACTATTTTATTATATTTCATACAATCATAGTTACCACTATCATCATTTATTTAATATGTCAATAAGCTTGATTGGCAATTGTCGCTTCAGCTCGGGTAATGCTTTAAAGTACCCCGTGTACTCTTAAGTATACTTTAATGTACCCCGGGTACGCTAAATATACTTAAACGTACCGTTGGTCTGTCTGTCAGTGCAGTCACTCACAAACTTGTCAGTGCTCTATCTCAGAAACTCAATATAAGTATTCAACATGAAACTTTATGGGTGTATAAATATAGCTGAGGAGAGGTGCCATGTACAAGAACCATAACCCGTCGCTTTCTGAAATAAGAGTTATTGCGCTTTGTTGTTTTTCTATGATGTAACTAGGGCTATATCTCAGATACTATACAAGATTTTAACATGAAACTTCATGGGTGTATAATTATCAATGCACGAGAACCATAACCGTATACTTTCTTACATAACGGTTATTGCCCTTTCTTGTTATTGTTATTTTATGATGTAACTTTTCAGGGCTATATCTCATTTATAGAACCATGCATAAGAACCACAACCCTTCACTTTCTTAAATAAGAGTTATTGCCCTTTGTTGTTTTTGTATGATGTAACTTTTCAGGGCTTTATCTCAGAAACTATAAATACAAGATTTCAACATGAAATTTCATGGGTGTATAATTGTCAATGAGAATAAGTGCCATGCACAAGAAACATAACCCTAGTACATATGTTCATGTCTGATGTTACTTTACAGGACTATATCACAGATACTATACACGATTTAAAGATGAAATTTAATGGACGTTAAGATATAAATGAGGAGAGGTGTCATGCACAAAATCTATAACCCTACACTTTCTTAAATAAGAGTTATTGCCAATTGTTTTTTTATGTTGTTACTATAAAATAAGTGAGATAAGGGTACAACCCTTCAAATAAACTTTTCTGTTAGTTCTGCACCCATCAATAATCAAAATTTATTTGGCGGGGATATCAATTTAACGAATTTGCTTATTATTAGTCTAAACGTTGAAATAGACTTAATATTTTAAGTAGCAATGAGAATATAAGACACAACAGACTCATCAGTCATCAGTATAATGTTAGCATATGTTTAGTCGGTTACTGAACTAGGGCAAATAAAGTTGAAGTTTATCAGGTGGTCTAAAAGTCCTCACCGCCTAGCAGATAAGTCTACAAAGTATTTTAAAGCCGGTTCATGAACATGAAATGATAAGTCATTTACGCCATCGGGATTATTTATTTTAAGTCAATATGTTTTTGGAATCATAAGGCACTCATTGAAAAATACACCACTACATAAATAAATATCTAGGTTTATAAGTTTTATCGTGCTGTACTTGTTTAGGAGATGTGTAATACCAACTGGCTACTTCTGTTTTCAGAACTAAAAGGCACAGAAGGATTTTATTAATATTTTGTTGAGTTCTCAGATTAATCGAGCCCAAAGCATTTCCTGCTACACAAACATATTTTCGAGCAACAACACATATTGATAATATCCATTTAAATGCAGTGCGGGTCTTTACAGTGGAGTGATCGAGTCGCACAGATATGTTTGCCGCACTCCAGGAATCAGAAGTCTGCTTCTCACGACTAGTCTCGATAAACTGAATCATGGGCCTGTCGCAACATTGTGGGATGCTTTTTAATGACCAAACATTTGGCAGTCTGGAAATAAAGTAAAAGTCATTCATACTTGTGTTAAAATAGTGACCTGAAAATCAATAGGGGTCATCTGCGAGTCATGATCAATCTACCCATGAAGTTTCATGATCCTAGGCGTATGCGTTCTTGAGTTATCATCCGGAAACCATTTTACTATTTCGGGTCACCGTGACCTGGACCTTTGACCTAGTGACCTCAAAATCAATTAGGGTCATCTGCAAGTCATGATCAATCTACCCATGAAGTTTCATGATCCTAGGCGTATGCGTTCTTGAGTTATCATTCAAAAACCATTTTACTATTTCTGGTCGCTGTGACCTTCACCTTTGACCTAGTGACCTCAAAATCAATAAGGGTCATCTGCGAGTCATGATCAATCTACCTATGAAGTTTCATGATCCTAGGCCCAAGCGTTCTTGAGTTATCGTCTGACAACCACCTGGTGGACGGACCGACAGACCGACCGACATGAGCAAAGCAATATACCCCCTCTTCTTCGAAGGGGGGCATAAAAACAACAACAGTTGTTTGCAATAAGAAAAGCATATATATTCACTAGATTAAGTGTTCACAAAAAATACTATTTCTGAAAATAAAATTGCAAGAACGATAGTTTGACAGTGAAAAGTATTCATGTTTTATGCATCATAAATATACAATCACATTAAGACACTGAAAAACAACTTTTCATACAAAACAATATATTGGAGCAAAGAGAATGCTTTTTTTCATTATATGACACATTAATAAATTAAAATATGAGTAATCTTCTTGTTTAACCTTTTTTCAGGGTTATTTGACAAAAGACTCTATAACACAGTTTGATCCTCAGGTTATGATATTACATATGAAATATCATGTCCTTTATAAATTAAAAGAAAATGCAAGGCTCTAAAAACCAATGCACCAACAGAAAGGTACGATGATTATATTCTACATTCTCCCATTATTTTGTTGAATAAAAGTTAATGCAGATCTTTACTAAGCAAACTAGAGCTTTGTCACAGACGTGACAAATACCCCCATGGCCGAATTGACACAGACTATTTTGCATGCTGTCTTCACAAAACAAGAGAATCAAATTTATGGCTATTTTTAAGAATGATAATGCCATTATCATTTATGGCCATTTTGACCTTTGAACTCTTGAATTCTTTAGCATGACATGCAGTCCAAATGTATGGCCATTTTTTTTTACATTTGAACTCCAAGTGTGACCAAGACCTTGGAGTTATCAACATGGCCTTTTTTTACCTCTGAACTCAAAGTGTGACCTTGAACTTGGTGTTATCGACGTAATTCTTTCGCGCGACACACCGTCCAATGATGGTGAACAAATGTGCCAAATGATTTTAAAATCTCACTATGAATGACATAGTTATTGCCCAGACAAGCTCATTTATGGCCATTTTTAATCTTTGAACTCAAAGTGTGACCTTGACCTTCGAGATATTGAAGTAATTCTTTCGCGCGACACACCGCCCCATGATGGTGAACAAATTTGCTAAATGATTTTAAAATCTCACAATAAATGATAAAGTTATGGCCCGGACAAGCATTTGACCCTTGAACTCCAAGTGTGACCTTGATCTTGGGGATATCGACGTACTTTTTTCACGCAACACACCGTTCCATGATGGTGAACAAATGTACCAAGTAATTTTAAAATCTAACGATAAATGACATAGTTATGGTCCGGACAAACTTTCGGTTTAAAACACACTAAGTGACCCCGTGACCTAGTTTTTGACCCAGCATGACCCATATTCAAACTTGGCCTAAACATCATCAAGATACAACTTGTGACCAAGTTTGGTGAAGATCGGATGAAATTTCGAGACAGACCGACCGACAGTACGACAAAGTGACACCTATATAGAAATATAAAGCTTATTTATTACCATCAATGCAAACACTCCACAGCTGTTTCCGTGGCGCTGTTTGTTGCAAGGTGGCGCTTTTAACTCTGAACTGATTTTTTCCAAGCCATCTTTCACAATTTGCCCTCGTTGACACATGAACTGGCTGCAACAAATATTTTGTTGGTAAAAATCAACAAAAATCATGTGCCTATATACTTAAGCGGTACTTTATCTATACCAAATTGTTTTGGTAATCAGTTTTCAAACATATATATATATGTGAATCTATTAACACATTATTTGAAACACATAAGTGTGAGAGATAGGACACAATAATAAATAAGAATGAACTAAGAAAGCAAGCTTAAATTTATATATATTTATATCATTTTTAAGTGTTGGTGCTCATTACAAGTTAATATTTAAGATAAAAATCCAAATATAGAAAACAAATAAGATTTACAAAGTTTTTTGAATATCTTGTTTGCTATATTGCCTGATGAATGATAACTGGAACTGGCCAAAAAAGCTCCCTAAATGTGACCTTTGATCTCTTGTTAACGCATGCTCTGCAGCTTCTCTACATGGAGAACATATGTGGTAAGCTATATTAAAAATTGCATATTTAATTATCGAATCACAGTTTGGATAAGCTCAGAGACACACATAAAATGCACATACACCAACTGCTACTGTGACTGCTATATCAAGCAGGTAAGACAAAAAATGAATTTCAGCTTTGAACCTTACCAGAACAAATCGAACAAGGCCTTGTTGTTACCACCCAATGAGTCGTAAATGGTTACAGTCCTGGACATAACACTTGCAACCAGCAAAACCCAGTGATTGTTGCCTTTACATTGTGGCAGCATAAGTAGATCATACATATTGAAGTCCACCTACAAAATGTGAAATTAAAATGTACCTTAAACAATGTATACATTACTAAACAGTGGGAACTTTGCTCAAATTACTTCAAAGAAGTATAGTGGCATGCTAGAATCAAGTACAGTTTAAGTTAACAATAAAACAAAAGATTGTCAGGCAATATGGTACTCCTGGAACAACTTTGTAGAGGTCATCATTTACAAAGAACATGTAGAATTTATGAAGAACCACCACTTTTACATAAAAATTCATGTTATGTAAATCGAAGACTTTGGCATTCATATCTCACAGACATATCAAGTCATTACCACTGCCACCTTCATCAACATAATTATTGGACACATAGAGAACTACTATATCTCACTACATACAAAATGTGGTAGCCCTAGATCCGAGAGTTAAGGACAAGAATATTTTAAAAGTTTTCACAAAATAAGCAAGAAAGATGTGTATATAATGTTCAATTTTGTGACCCGCGGGTCAGGGTCAAATTTGACCCAAAGGGCATAATTTGAACAAACTTGGTAGAGGACAATAAGATGTTACTGCAAACCAAATTTGGTAGCCATAGTCCGAATGGTTTTCAACTAGAAGATTTTTAAAATTTTCACAAAATAGGCGCTTTATAAGCGTTTATTCAATTTTGTGACCCCCCTCCCCCCGGGGCAGGGTCAAAGTTGACCCCAGAGGCATAATTTGAACAAACTTGGTAGAGGACTATAAGATGTCACTTCATACCAAATTTGGTAGCCCTAGGCCCAATGGTTATGGACAAGAATGATTTTTAAAGTTTACCCTAAATTAGCCATTTATAAGCATATGTTCAATTTTGTGACCCCCGGGGCAGTTTCAAATTTGACCCCAGGGGCATAGTTTGAACAAACTAAGAAGAGAATTAATACATGTCAATACATACCAAATTTGGTAGCACTATGCCATACAGCTATGGACAAGTAGATTTTTTAAGTTTTCACAAAATAGGCCTCATACAAGCATATGTTCAATTTTGTGACCCTCGGGGCAGGGTCAAACTTGACCCCAGGGACATTATTTGAGCAAACTTGGTAGAGGACTATAAGATGTCACTATCTTCCAAATTTGGTAGCCCTAGGCCCAATGGTTATGGACAAAAAGAGTTGTAAAGTTTTCACAAAATAGACCCTATATTAGCATATGTTAAATTTTGTGACCCCCGGGGCAGTTTCAAATTTGAACCCAGGGGCATAATTTAAACAAATTTGGTAGAGGACTATTAGATGTCTCTACATACCAAATTTGATAGCCCTATGCCAAATGGTTATGGATGCGAAGATTTTGAAAGATTTCACAAAATAGGCCTTATATAAGCATATGTTCAATTTTGTAACCCCAGAGCAGGGTCAAATTTGACCCCAGGCGCATAATTAGAACAAATTTAAAAGAGGTTCACCCAAGGAACATTACTGAGAAATTTCATCAGAATTGGACCAGTAGTTTAGGAGAAGAAGATGTTTAAAGGAAAAGTTAATAAACTGACGGACGCACGCAGGCACGGACGGACGCACGCATGACGGACACAGGACCATGACATAAACTCCACTGGCCTTTGGCCAGTGGAGCTAAAAATCAATTCAGGAAGGGAGGGAGCACCCCTCCCTAACCCAACCATAAAGGCCCCTGGGCATCTGAAATATGATCACAAGCACTAATAATCATATAATAATGATAAAACCCGGTCACCACTGTCGATAAATTGGAAATTGTTATGATTGTGAGATATAATGTAAACATTTGCATACAGATCAATCTTTTTTCTTCAAGCCCAACACAAAATAACAATGCAAAATTAAAGTTTTAAAGGTTTTCAATGGGTACAAATAGGGTATTTATCTGAACATTGGAAACGTCGAAATACATGAAAATATCATCATACAACTTAAATGTATTTCATTGTTAAAATATGTTTTTCTTGATTTTTCTCCAAACTTTACACAAAAATGGGTGATTTCAAAAATATTAAACTAGAAATCCCCTCCGAAAAGCGTGGGGATGATGAAGCCTAAATGAAAACTTTTCTCAAATTTTAGATGTTAAGTTATGGCAACAGTTTTGTTTGTATTGCATAGGGAAAGGGTTCAAGTTTTATAAATGAGTAGGGCCGCTCTGTCAGATGTGATCACTTTTTCACAAATAAAGATGTTAACCAAATGTTTTGATTTTTTTTTTATTAATGTACATGTCTTTTGCACTTAATAAAAACCCATTAAAACATGTTATCAATATTTTGTGTGTTTTGTCAACATGCAGTTTGTTCTTAAGAAAAATTTAAATACAAAATCAGAAGTGTTTTAAAAAAAAATATGGAAAAAATTGAAATTTTCATGTTTTTTAACACATATTTTTCAAAACTATACTCTTAAAAGTTTTTTTCCTGGCCTCAAAGCAGTGTATCTTAAAGTAAAAACTCAGATTTATCAAAATATAGGATGGCCTTCAAATATATGTGAAGTTTCTTTTTTATGATACATGTTTATATTTTTTTATAATATTTGACCTCGTTTTCTATAATATGTGTCTTGTTCTGATAAAACTGGGCTAAATTCATGTGCGTAAAGTGTCGTCCCAGATTAGCCTGTGCAGTCCGCACCGGCTTATCAGGGACGACACTTTCCGCTTAAACTTGATTTTCGGTAAGAAGGGACTTCCTTCAAACTAAAAATACTGTAAACGCGGAAAGTCTCGTCCCTGATTAGCCTGTGCAATCTGCACAGGCTAATCAGGGACTAGACTTTCCGCACATGAATTAAGCCCAGTTTTCTCATAACAACACACATATAATTCACTGTTCTATATTTAGACCTTGCTCTCTATATATTAAACATTATATTCTCTATATATTGGACCTTGTTCTTTATAAATTAGACCTTGTTCTTTTTAAACTTTATACATTAAACACGATGTCCTCTTACTTGACCTTCCTCTGTAATACAATATATCCTCTATATATTTAGGTAATGTGTCATTAAAAATGAATGAAATAATAATAAGTGCTGTACCTTTGTTTATCGAAGGTTTTAACATGGTTTTTAGTTTAGATGTGTAGGAATTGTACCACGAGGGTGACAGTCTGCGTGGTTTAATTATAAGTGTCTGAAAGACTTTGTCATCAATCATATTTGACATTTGACCATGTTCAACTTTTATTTTGGCTTTTTTTTCAGTTGCTTTTGAATGCTTTATTAAATCGAAATTTAATCATTAATTCTGCTATAATGTAAGTTTGTTTTCACTTTCTGGAGGTTTATAAGAAAAACATTTATTTTGTGTCCCAAGTGTACATTTACAACATTTGTTAACCAACTTCAGGCTAACATTGAAGATTATTGGAGAAACATTTTGATTAAAATTGACATTAATTTGAGAAGAGGAAATGCATTTTTGTAATAATGTTATGGTAAAGTCAAATATACTTCCCAAGTTCCCACACATTATCATTTATATGCTTATATTTTTCTTCTGAAGACAAAATATGGAGACATACCCATATAATAAGAGTAGTTCACCCCCAGAGTGAAGAAACCACCTTTTTCTGTTGGAGATTACACCCTTCTGTGTACTTCTTTCCAGAAAATTGGTGCCTTTGTTTATTTTTTAAAAGCTATCACCTGTTTATCAAACGTGATAAAAATTTCGTACACTTGGGACAATGCGATATTTGTCTTGCAAAAAAAGTTCACAAGGTTTTGGCATCAAATTTTCAGTACATCTAGTGATAAACATTAATGGTTTGAAGAAAATGATGTAAAACATTGAAAATTCTATCTTATGAAAAATTTAAAATAACTTTCTTGCAAAATGTACACTTGGGACACTTTTTGCCTATAAATATTGAAGCACTTTATGATGCCACCTCTTAATATACGTGAAGAGAGTTGAAAATTGTGGCACAAAATTGACAAAAACATCATTGCTTTGAACACTTGCTACAAGAGATATCAACCTAAGTTAGAAGCATTGTTTTATTTTTCTTAAAGCATATGCATTTTTATATTCATTTAATGATGGCAATACCTAATATTTCTGAAAGTTTTATTGAAGTATAGAATTGAAAATTGCCTTTTACATAAAATGTCACGCAAAACCAGTACACTTGGGGCAATTTTAAGGATATTTTTCAATATATTTTGTAAATGAAGCAAGTTATTGAGAAGAATTTTCACATTTAAGTTAATCACATGGAAACACTTCTGTAAGATAGAAAAAGAACTCAAACATGCTTAATGCAGGTTTTTTTCCCCTTCTTTGTGACCCGCCGATCATCGGCCCTTTCCCCTCCGATTTTTTGTTCCCCTCAGCTGGTAAATTTTCCCCTAGATTTCATTTTCCCCTCCAAAAAAAAATTTTTTTTTTTTTTTTAACCTTTCAATATATAAGTTAATCTGATCCAGTGTAGAAAAAAGAAAAATATTGCATAATTAAATTTTCTGTTTCCTTGAATTTGTTTTAAAAACAGTAAAATATGCTTAATTGATTATTTAAGACTTTCCTTATTTTGCCCAAAATCCGGCGTTTTGTGTGATTTTTCCCCAAAAAATCTGGCGTTTCGCGCGATTTTTTTCCCCTTAAAAAAAAGGCCAGGCCCTTTCCCCAAAATCAGATAAAAACCCCTGTAATGGTAAGAAAATAAATGCATGTTTTATTTAGGCTTCATTATTTTTTAAATCACCCATAGGATATGATGCGGCACTTGTCTTTAAGGAATATAAAAAAATCAATCATTTTTACCCGGAAGTTGGCGCTGTAATAAATTTGCTATTCTGTGTGTTCTTTTACCAAGCTTGATTAGGAATTTTTGAAAACGCGCCATGGAGATTTTCTTTCACCATAAAAAATAATAGTTCACGGATTCAAACCATAATTCTTGATTAATATGTTGCTACAGTGGATTCCTGTTCTTAGCATACCATGTCAGCAAAAATTATGCTAATAACAGGAATATGCTATTAACAGGAACACACATTTTAGCATAAATATAGCAACTGGGGGCATACAATAAGTCAAATCTGTTAATAATTGATCGTCAAAGTGAAATTTAAATTCAACATTGCATATGATTGATGTTTAAGATAACTATTTATCAAATGGAATTGTATTCTAAGGTATTTGCATTTGCATTTGAGCATATTTTTGCAGATTTAAAGCATATTTTCTTGGCATTCTGAGAATGTTTTATGCAATAAAGACTTTAAGTGAATTCTGAATATTGGGGTTAAAAATTATGCTATTAATAGAAGAAAAATACATTAAAATTTAAGAATTAATCTGTGCTTTGACATTCTATATCAGAGCTCCAGATAAAAATTTTGTCAAATTCTTATTTACTCCCTATTTCAAAAATTAATTCTTATTTTACCCCCCTATTTATAAAATTAATTCTTAACACTATATTACCAAATAATTTTTATGCATTGTTTTTGACACATCAACAATCCAACATTTTGGTTTATAGTCTTGGAAAAGCCTGGCTTTCTTTTCTGTTTCTTGCTTTCCCATAATCGGACAGCTTTTTCTGGCTCAAAAGACCCCACATCTATCTTGCTCATCTTGCTTTTTTTGCCTTCCACGCTTCGATACACCGCTTCGGTTGGCCATTTTGATTTTTTATTTAAAACAGTAACTGTCAATTCGGCTTAGGTCATAATGGCATTTTGGGCGCCGTTAAAGTCATATCAAAAATATATATTTAACATTAAATTTTAATGACATTTTGAATAGGTATATTGTTTATTACTTGTGAATAAAAATTACGATAAGTGCAATTAAAAAGGTACAATAAACAGTAATGACTCGCCTGTAATACCAGGAGAACAGAATCGAGACTTTTGGCCTTTCGACCGTTCTTAAGTGTGGCCCTTCCTAACAGCAAAGAGACGTTGACTTAAAGCTGTAGTTTTAATTGAGCGCCTCGACGTGTCAGAACCGGGATGAAATTTTGCTACTGGAAGTTTTACGCACGTTCGAAAATGTCGAATTCGTGTTTTATTTTTTCAATGCGTAACTTTATGCAAAGATTTTAAATCTAAATCGTTATTTAAGAAATTTTATTCGTTTTTACGCCTTTACACATGTTATCTGGAGCACTGCTATATGCTAATTACAGAAATATGCTATTATCAGGTATGCTAATAAGTGGAATCCAGAAATTATCCTTCAGTCTGACAGAATTTCGTAGCCTGTCAGACCAAACATCTGACAGATTATTTTACATTTTGCGGTGTCTGACTTGGCTTCTCACTTTTGAGTCCATGATGCTAAATGTTTTAGATTCAACACTAGTTTCCTCAACCTCACGACACCAGAGCTCCTGTGATGCAAATATACTTAAGTGGTATAAAGAGATATTTTTTTCCCTGCAAATTGCGTTTAGTTCCTCACTTCTGGTTAAAAACAAACCTGTTACCCTCCGATTGACTGTAAATTTAAACAGCAAACTCCAATACATATTCCTGTTTGTATTCTTGTATGAAAATGTCCACAACATATGGGCGTAGTTACATGGGGACTGAATATTCAAATACATGTAGGTTAAGAAGTACAGTAAATGACATGACAAAATGCTGTTAGGACATATCATCATCCTTAATTCTAAACCAGCTATACATGACATTATTCTTAAGAGGGGCATTTCAGAATAAAGATAAAAAGATACAAACAATTCGCCATGGAAAAATTATTTCCTGCAAATATTTTTTAGCGAAATTATTTCCGTCAAGACATGTTGTACAATAGCATGCCATGGTTAAAATGAGTGTGTAATACAATGCCTAATCTCTTTCTGCAAAGTTTGGGAAGTCTGCTTTAGGGACATTATAATGGAAGGACAGATGAAAGGTAACTCATTACAGTATAGTGCCACCAATGTAATTATTATGCATTTTTTTCGCAGTTCAGAGCTGAAAATAACATCCCAGAACTTAATTATGCACTGCCAAGTTATTCAATAAATAGTAAATTGTAAACATTTCAATATGAAAAATTAAACAACTTGTAATTCAGACACAACTCACATTTTACCTGTTGTTAGCTTTGAACAAGCTAATAGGCCTCGGTGAAAAATAATTTACATTGAAATTGAGAAAAGTCCTCGAGAACTCAGTGCCCCAGATAATTATTTGGGAAAATTGGGTTTTCAACCATTGATTTTAAAAAATAGGGTGATTCCATTCTTCATATAGAGTGAAATGAGTAATAAAAATGCATACCTTTAAATAATTGCTGATTTACTTCCGTTGACGCTGCACACTTGTATTGATTCAATAGAACTGTAAACTATCATCATACATTTTAATAAACTGATGTTTCGTAACATCTTTTATCCTTGAAACTGTCCATGATATAAACTTTTAAAAATGTCGAGAATTTCTAACCAATGACATGCCTTTTTATACTTTTGACAGATTTGTTAAGTCACAGACTTTCCATCATGTTTTTTGGATGTCAACTCAAATGCTGTATGCACAGTTTCTAACAAAATCGATAACACGAATGATTCGGCACTTATTGGCTCTTGCTTTCTTGATTCGAAAAAGTTTGCGATCGGCTGATATTTTGGCGCAACAATCTCGGACGTCTTTCGACCTCTCTTAGCTATTTTTATTTCGCATCGTAATAGAAAATGAAACTACAGACGCTTTACAAATACATGCACAATGAGCGACGAATTAGGTCAGATTGAAAACGCATAGCGTTTGAATAACTATGACCGTTTGCTAAGCTTGCTGAGTGTAAGCTTCACCGCGTTATGATAATAATTCCAAAGAGAAAATACCTAAAATGAGCATAGCATTTTTAATCGAAGTTTTGTATCGTTAATTTGACGAATTTGCGTAAAAGTCAAATTGGTTGCGTTTTCAATACTCATGATATTGTATTTCTTTGCATTTTTAAATATTTTAATAGGGTGAAAGACGCAGATACGCAGCTTATCTGGGGCACTGAGAACTGGTTAACAGACATGATATTTTGGATAATTGTAAAAGTTAGGACAGCAGATATACATATATGGGGAGAACGAGAAACGTAAACAATGTTAACCAGAAAGGCACAATCACAGGCAATCGGCACCTGTGTCGGAAGCAATAATTAAACATCATTAAGAAAGTAAATCGATAGAAACAGAGAACCCACCCATTGACCAATTCTTATCAGTCATCGTCGTGATTTTCGCAAAAGTTTTAACAGCCGTTAGACATTTATGATCGATTTTCTCATTAAGCGAATGGCAACAATTTTTTGATCGACTAGTTTGCAGCCAAAATATAAAGCACTTACCGCGTGTCAATGTTAAACTTTAAACAGATCGTCACATAAACTTGCAGAAGATGTGAAAAAGGCACCATCACGGCGGCAGCCATTTTTTCCAAACAAACCAGTTTTGCACCAAATGGCAAATATAACAAGAGTTCTGATTGGCTAATGCCATAATCTAAAAATAAATGCTGGTCGAGCAGGATTTTTCTGCTCGAGCAGAAAAAATGCTGGTCGAGCAGTAAATTTGCTGGTCGAGCAGTATTTTGCTGGTCGAGCAGCATTTAAATGCTGCTCGAGCAGCATTTTTTTCTGCTCGAGCAGAAGTTAAAGTTTCGACCCCTTTGGTATCCCATAGTCTGCATCCTGCAAACTGAATAGAGAATAGTCCACTTGACTCCTTTGATGTGTTTAATGTTGATCACTGGTCATTTCACGCGGTCATTCGAGCGAATACGTGCTCAATACTGTAAATTGTGTTGACATCGAAAGTGAAGTCGCCAATTCAAATTCATCCGCATCGAGTTTTCATAAACATTTATAATCATACTTTTAAATGATCGCGGGCTTGATATGTAAATCCCATCTGGATATTGCGTGCCTGTATGTGTCTGTATGCTTTAATTATGACATCTGCATCGCAAAGTACTCGTGCTTAATGTGTCTGGCCGTCTGCTTAGTCACCTCCAATAAACTTAACAATCCTCAAAAAATCTGGAGCTAAATATAACAGTGACATACCGGTGTGATTTTCCCAAATGTTTATCAGATAACTTAAAATCTGGTCACATACCTTGGTAAATGTACACAAACACACATAAGTGCACATTCCCTAGCTGTTGGCTTCTTTTACGACCCGACAAAATTGTCTTCTTTAAAGGCGAGAATCTTGGTTTTAAATATATAAAAATCGTGATTGTCTATGGGGGTTTTCACCGGTGAATTTAAATAAATTTTACTTTAGGTTGGATTTCATCATCCTAGGGTTAACCATAGGCGCTCGATGTCAATGTTTATTTTTTTTTTGTATTATTATTTTGTTTTTATTACCCGTAGTTTATTATAATGCAAGCACATACTAAATCAATAAAAATCTTCCGACAAAACGTCTGCTAAAAAAAAGTTCGACTATGTTCAAACAGCGTAGACCCAGATAAGACGGCGCATGATGCGGCATTTCATCTAGGTCTGCGCTGTTTGCTTAAAGGAATTTCTGTAAGAAATATTCCAAATATAGAAATAAATATACTAGACATCCCTTGTTTTGGAAATAAATTGATCCAATTTAGAATGATGCGAGAGTCCACTAGGCATAAATGGGTTAAACAAGGGGGAGAGACAGCCGTGGCGCGGTGGTGGTGGGTCATGAATCTAAAATTCGACATAATTCTTTCACCGGCAACCTGATACATTCAAAGTGTCGAATCATGTCAGTATTCCCTTTGTTCAGTCCCGTATATGACCCCAACCGCCCCAAGGGAAGTTTTAACCTGGTCTCGCTCAACCATTTTCGTCTTTTATGACACATAGCGCACTGCATTGAACCCACTTATCAGTACCTGTGACCATTGGGTCAGTGTGCATTTGACAGCATAGCGCGAATGGCGATCACTAAACCTTGTGAACACTGCGCCGGAATGTCATATTAACCCATTTGTGCCTAGTGGACTCTCCAATCCTACTAAATTGGATCAATTTATTTCCAAAACTAGGGATGTCTAGTATATTTATTTCTATACATGTATTTAGAATATTTCTTACAGAAGAAATTCCTGTAAGCAAACAGCGCTGCGGCGTCTCATCTGGGTCTACGATGTTTGCCAATGCCTTTTTAAACGGGTTAATAAGTAGTAACAAAATATTGTTCCACACAAAAATTGAATTGTTGATGTCTATGCCTTTTGTGCCGAAAAATGCCTATGTTTGTCTGCGGTGATATCAATTGAATCGATGTTAAAGTAAACCAAGATAATATCCACGCATAATTTTAAACAACCATTCATTCATTTATACTGTGACAGTATTTCAATATATATTTGTTGAATTACGCCTTGACAATTAAAGGTTTTGTCGCGCAGTAGACCAAGGTTTTGAATGAACCTTTAGCGATCGCATTTCACGTTTATAATTGAGATTGACATGCAATTACGTTATATTTGCTTTTTTTCAATTCATGCGTCCATTTACACGATTGCAGTTATACTAGCATCTCTATGCGCCAAGTACCGGTATTTAGACGACAGAATAAGTTTACCGACATATTATATGTACAGCCATCGTGTGAAGGCTCATCACGAGCGATGTAAGCCACTCGACTAACGCAAACTTTTGGAACCTTTAACTAGGCTACCCGTTATGTTCCATATATAATATCAGAGACTGTGACTGAATCATAGAAAGCACGTTACTTCAAACTAACAGCAGAGATGATTACAACAAGCATTTATATAAATGCCGAGACCATGAATAACTAAGTTGGCAAGTGTTTGTGTGTAAGTCAGCGTTAATATTCAGGTCCCGCTGCGTCTTCGTGCCTCTATGTGCGGATCTGCCCCTGTGAAAATGTGTAATATTTTAGCCAGATTAGGTCTAACGTGCCCCATCTGCCCAAAGATACGATTTTTAGGAAAGGACGAGAGTGCGGTGACCAATGAGACCTTACAGTGCACTGGTAGCCATGTACACTGGTAGCCATGGTCAGATGCGTAATAAAGATGCCGAAATATAAAGTGGCCATGAAATAATACTTTAACAAAGAATAGCATTGCATTTTAATAAGCTGTAATTAAGAATCAAACAAGAGCTTTCTCCAAAGGATGAAATATGCCCCCGATAAACGCTTTGATAGAAGCATTTTTCGAAACCTAAACGCATTTTTTGAAACCTAAACGCGGATCCTAAGTTCAAGGTCAAGATCAAAGGGGTCAAAATTTGTGTGCGTATTGAAAGGCCTTGTTCATATACACATGCATACCAAATATGAATGCTACATCTGAAGCGACATAGAAGTTATGAGCATTTTTCGAAACCTAAACGCAAAGTGTGACGGACGGACAGACTGACAGTGCGATCACTATATGCCCTCCTTCGGAGGCATAAATATGTAGTTTCTATGTTGATGCTTCGATAAGTTATGTGTAATATGTATGCGAATGTGATCGTTGTGTATTTGTCTGAAGTGTAGGAGGTAGTCCAACTGTTTGCGATGAAAGTAAATTGCGTCTTTTCTTATTTCTATGCTATCATATTTATTTATATCACAAAGTTTAAATAATATTAATGTATTACTATGAAATATGCATCGCTCTTATAATATTTGTAACTTATTTATCTTGTCGCAGGCTAGGACGTTTCGAGACAACGGCTGTGAATATGAAGCGACAGCTGTCGGGCGCATGAACAGCGGGGATGTCTCGTGGTCTGCAGACATTTTATGCGACTGCATTAGTTAATCGATAGAAAGTTATTTATATGTGCATGGAAACAGCACTGCTTCTTGACTGGAAAAATTCGTTTGCAACATGAGTAGCAGCATTTTCTAGACTCTGTTACTATACGTTTTACATTTAGCAGTCGAATGGTTTGCGAAAACTGCCTGTTATGTACGAGTAACTATGGCATTATTGTAATACAGGAAGTTAATTGAGGTTTTCTTATTGAAATATAATCATAGTTGAATGTGTCGTGTGTTGCTAGGATCAGCATCACGTTCCAGTCAGCCCATAGAGTGTGCACTCAATACCTCACGTTCCAGTCAGCCCATAGAGTGTACACTCAATACCTCACGTTCCAGTCAACCCATTGAGTGTGAACTCAATACCTCACGTTCCAGTCAGCCCATAGAGTTTGCACTCAATACCTCACGTTCCAGTCAGCCCATAGTGTGCACTCACTACCTCACGTTCCAGTCAGTCCATAGAGTTTGCACTCAATACCTCACGTTCCAGTCAGCCCATAGAGTGTGCACTCAATACCTCACGTTCCAGTCAGCCCATAGAGTGTGCACTCAATACCTCACGTTCCAGTCCGCCCATAGAGTGTGCACTCAATACCTCACATTCCAGTCAGCCAATAGTGTGCAATCAATACCTCACGTTCCAGTTTGCCCATAGAGTGTGCGCTCAATACCTCACGTTCCAGTCAGCCCATAGAGTGTGCACTCAATACCTCACGTTCCAGTCAGCCCATAAAGTGTGCACTCAATACCTTACGTTCCAGTCAGCCCATAGAGTGTGCACTCAATACCTTACGTTCCAGTCAGCCCATAGAGTGTGCACTCAATACCTCACGTTCCAGTCAGCCCATAGTGTGCACTCAAAACCTCACGTTCCAGTCAGCCCATACAGTGTGCACTCAATGCCTCGCGTTCCAGTCAGCCCATAGAGTGTGCACTCAATACCTCACGTTCCAGTCAGCCCATAGTGTGCACTCAATACCTCACGTTCCAGTCAGCCCATAGAGTGTGCACTCAATATCCACGTTCCAGTCAGCCCATAGAGTGTGCACTCAATACCTCACGTTCCAGTCAGCCCATAGAGTGTGCACTCAATACCTCACGCTCCAGTCAGCCCATAGAGTGTGCACTCAATACCTCACGTTCCAGTTAGCCCATAGAGTTTGCACTCAATACCTCACGTTCCAGTCAGCCCATAGAATGTGCACTCAATACACATCGTTCTTTAAAGGCAACACAGTGTTGCAGTAATAATTATGTAATAGGAATGCTTTCTTTCAAATAAAAAGAAATAAATGACTCATGGTATCCATGTACAATTTAAAACTAACAAATCGTTTTTCAATTCATAAGGGAAGATACCCATTATTTTATGCGATACAAGCGACAAGACATCTTTGAAAACAAACATAAACGCTATAAAAATATTTTTATTTTAAAAGGTTATTATTATTACAAATGTACAGTGCATTTTAAAGTCCGACAAAATGTTCTCATTATTTCTAAGCAATTCGACATAAGCATTTAGACTGGTAAAACATTGAGCATTATTATGTTTAATTTTTCAAACAAAGGTTTATCATGGAGTTTCAAAGGCCTAGTTCAAAAAATGTAAGGCCCCATCCGACAGTCTTTCACAGAGTTCAGTAGTTTACCATGCAATGTCTTGTCTGGGATTTTTCGTCTCAGCTCACAGATTAATCGTGTAATTTTGGATTGAAAAGAACGTTTGAACAAAGCCTTTAAGACAAAAGGATGGATACAAAATTACATTATATGCAACAGTAAATATTCACATGAATCACATATGAGAATAACTACAACAGACCCTTTTCACATTCCAAATACCAATGTCTGAGAGAGTTGCCTACCTTGTTAAACATTACAATCTTCCGTAGATAGGTTCAATTAAATAAAAAAATGTTGTTTAATATATTGTTAGATATTTCACAGTTGAAGGAACTTTTTGGATTTTTTGTTTGCTAACATATATTATGATGTTTCCAATTGTTACTTTATAACATATTCTTATAATTCAAGAGGTCATGTCTTTATATATGATTATGATCTAAAAAAAATTAGACAAGGTTTTGAAGAAATACATCGACTGCAAATGTCACTAAAAGGAACTATTATAAATTGCATTGTTTTTCATAAGCAATACTTAATTGTTATAATGAAGCTTATCGTATTGTTTTATGTATAAGTAAATTGTACTGATCAAGAAGTACCGGTAATTACAGTGGTTATTTGTAGATAAAAACGTTAAATGACGCTACATTAATGCAGACAGTAATAACCACTATAATAACAGTCTGCAAATCTCAAGCTACATTTTGATTTCATAGATAAAGTATAGGGTTGTGATAATCACTAAAATGGTTCATGTGAAACTTGTTTATTAAAACAGTTGCATGTTTCTTCCCTAAATGAACAAATGCACAATTTCTCTACATATTTCAGTAAAACCTTTTCAAAGAATGACTGTTCACACTGTTCCACTCTCTGGATACCTGCTCATAGGTGGGGCACCCAGACAAACATGGCCTGCATTCTCATATAAAACAGACCGTTCTGAATGGAACCAACTCTTATCGTAATCTATTTCAGGAACACCCCAGTCCTTTGAATGCTAAAAAGGCTTACAATTTGTTCCTGAATATTTTTTAAAGAAGACTGATAAGTCCCTATGGCTCTTAATGGAAGATTTATTCCCTAACACAGCCAAATAATGTCCATCTTTTATAAGCTGTAAACTTCTATAGAAAAAATACAGGTGTTCACATAGAGATCACTTGATGGTGATGTTGATGATTTTGATGTCGTCATGAGGCTTGTCAGTTTTGGGGTTGGTTTTCACGTTACATATAGCCTGCACCATCTCCATGCCTCGATTGACCCGTCCAAACACAGTGTGCTTGTTGTCCAACCAGGGCTGAAAGAGAACAGTAAAAACTATTGTGGTTTTGCTTGTTTTGAATGTACAACAATATTGCCTAGACCCTAGTTTGCTCACTTGAGACTCAAAGAAATATTGTAATTTTTCTATTTTAGACTAAAGCAGATACAGTATACGTAAAATTTGTATTAAGAATAGGCAATAAATGTGAGTGTTCATTAGGTAAGTCTTGATGGTAGACAACATACAAAAGTTGATCACAAAAGCCCACCATGAATATTTTGGTCTCAAGTGAGATAAAAAATGGAATTTAAATATGACATTCTTACCGTCCTTTCAATGAATTGAAACATTAGTAATCACATGGATCTTTGCTTTAATGTATCACAAAATGCCATAACTGCTTTTAAGAATCGAGTATACCGGTAATTGACAGCTAAGTTTTAGAATAAGGCAGGTATAGGTAAACTGTTAGAAATGATAAATGTATAAAATCATGAATTACGCAATTTTGATGTCAGTAAGGCAAACATTTGACCTAGTGAGCGAATTGAATTCATGTGACCCAGATTTAAACTTGGCCTAGATAAGGTCAAGATAAACATTCTGACCAAATTTCATCAAGTTTGGATGTAGATTGGCGCCAAGTTTAATGTTGATGAGCTTAATGCAAGATGCTGGACAAAGACTTACCACAATAGATCACCATGACTGTGAGCTAAAATGTATAGCCCAGTTAGTTGTTCTTACCGTGGGAACGACTGTTATAAAGAACTGGGAGCCGTTGGTGTTTGGTCCTGCATTGGCCATGCTGAGGGTGTAGGGGCGGTCGTGTCGCAGGTTGGCATGAAACTCATCCTCAAACTCACCACCCCAGATAGACTCCCCTCCTGTACCGTTGCCTGTGTGAATAGCAGGGTACAAGGTACATTGTACAGGGACACATAGGCAATATTAAGCCATGTAAACAAGATGTACCTAATCATACAGCAAATGTTGAAAGCTATGGCTGATAGCACAACAAAGGTCAATAGATCAAACAGGTCTTGTTTATATTTCTGACAACATTTTATAAGCCATTTAGGATTTTATAACTGATATTTCATTTACAATAATTTAAAATCAAGAAACATGGCAATGTCATAAAACTTGTTTTCAGTGTTATACTAATACATTTATTAAGAGACCAATCTCAAGCTAGGTCTGCATGTAAGCTACAGACACACAATTTCTGAACAATTCAGCCATCAAAACTAATGTTAATGAGAGAAAACCATTCTTCTTTTTTCTAAAAGCCTTGACATCGACCAGAATGGTCCTAAATGCAATACCAAGCCATGTCTGCGTGTAAGCTGCCTAAACACAAAAATGTCAGTGCAAAAGCAACATCCTGAGTCAAGTTATTGACAGGAAACTGTTTTTTCAAATTTTATTAAGACTGACCTTGACCTTGACCAAACTAGCCAGCCAGGTCTTATGCAAGCATAATATATACCCAAGTTTCATCAAGATTGGTCACTGCAAACTTAACATATTGACACAATTACAACCAGTTTGCTGCTTTTCTACTTTACCTTACAGTGGCCTTGACTCAACTGGCCCTTAATGCAATCCAAACGTCAATCTGCCTGCAAACTACCTATATACACACTTTCATTTAAATAAACCCTTCCAAGCAAATGTCTTTGAGCAGAAAGAATTTGTCTATTTTAAGTAACAAACAAGATGTGTTTGTGAATTACTATGTCCCCCCATATCTTTGACCTTGAAGGATGACCTTGAGCTCTTACCACTCAAAATGTGCAGCTCCATGAGATACACATGCATGCCAAAAATCAAGTTGCTATCTTCAATATTGCAAAAGTTATGACCAAGGTTAAAGTTTGACGCAAACAAACCACCAAACAGACAGGGCAAAAACAATATGTTCCCCGGAATAGACTGGGGGTCATAAAAAACAATCCCAAGCTAGGTCTCCACACAAGCTTGCTATGGCCAAAGTCTATAATTATTGGCCAATGCAAGTTATTGAAAGCAAACTACCTAACTCATGCCCCCACCAATCTTATAACTAGGATTTTCAACTATGGTGGCTTGGTGGGTATGGCTTGGTGGGTATGGCTTGGTGGATTTGGCTTGGTGGATTTGGCTTAGTGTATATGGCTAAGTGTATATGGCTTAGTGTATATGGCCTAGTGGATATGGCTTGGTGGGTATGGCTTGGTGGGTATGGCTTGGTGGGTTTGGCTTGGTGGATTTGGCTTAGTGTATATGGCTAAGTGTATATGGCTCGGTGGATATGGCTAAGTGGATATGGCTTGGTGGATATGGCCTAGTGGATATGGCTTGGTGGGTATGGTGTCAACTTAGTGATCAGGAGGACCCAGATTCGATCCCTGCCATGGGATTGTTCACAAGTTCTACTCTTACTATGAAGAATGTCTATTGAATCGCACTATAATTCATATGTTTAAAGCAATTTATTGTAGAATAAGTAAACACAAGGCACTGATCAAGTGTCCCACCTAGTGGGTCTCCAGTCTGTATCATGAAGCCCTTAATGACGCGGTGTATGATGTGCCCGTTGTAGTAGCCAGCCCGACTGTGCACACAGAAGTTCTCCACTGTCTTGGGGCACCTGCACACATACAAGGACAGGTCAGATGCAATATGGCCACAAAGAACACATGTTTTAACACAAAAACGAATCTACCAAGCGAAAATACACAAGCTTTAAAGTTTAAAGTTACGATGGTTTCCACTGTATTCTGTCTTTGTCAGATCTTAAATCATTTGTTGTTGTTTACCAAACAGTGTCTTTAAAATGCCAATGGAAACATGTTGAGTGCTTTGTCAAGAACGGTAATTGAGCTATTGTGACATGTTGTGTTCAAACTGACTGATACATGCAGAAGTAGCAGTTATTTTTTATTATAAAATGCCCTATTTGACCTTTGACCTCTTAGAGTCTTCACCTTTGAGCTTGAAAGTATGTTACTTTATAATAAATAACTGAGCAGAAGAAATCACAATCAAAATTCGGGAAAAAATAATTATTCTTAAAAGCAAAACACTGATTTTAATCAAATATGTGTCAGTATTAGACATGTAATTCTTGGGTGCATTGCTTTTCTACACAACAAACAAGACTTGTGTTTTATTTCATTCAAAAATAGATCTTGAACAATTTAATGTCATGTAAGCAATGTATTTGAGGGAATGATGCTGAATGCCAATGTAGGTCGAATGTTTGTGTTGAAATACAAAGTAGTCTGGCTACTAGCCTGATATGGGAACAGAAAAGGCCAGAAGCGAATAGGGTGTGTATTGGTGACGGAAAATCTATAGGTATGGTGAATGTGTGAAAAGTAAAATGCTTTTCACTTACATGTTTTCACAAAAGCTCCTGATGCAACTCTAAACTGAATCTGTACTTAGTTTGAAACATTTAGCTCAACAATGTAGAGGGAGTTCAGAATGTTTCCCTTCCTGAAAACGTGTCTTAATTTTGTATCAGTTTTTTAATTTGAAATATTTATTTTTGTTGAATAAATACTTAAATACCAAACATCTAAATAATCAAAATTAGTTGAACAATTTTAGCTACAGAATTGTTCATATCGATATTCATATCAATTGATAACCTACTCTTTAGGGAAAAGTTTGCAGGTGATATCCCCCATGGTTGTGTGGATGATACAGTTCTCAGCCACTCTTGTGTAGCTTGTGTCCTGCAAATAATTAGAAAAAGCAATGTCACAACATATACGGTAAAATATGATGCGACTTCTTTAGTTTATTGCTACAAAATCCATAAATTTATGTTTTATGAAATTCTGCATATTATTTACTGACGTCATTGCACTGTGTCAAACGACAATCAATATGAGCTTGGATGTGAGAAAACTGGGCTTAATGCATGTGCGTAATGTCCCTGGATTCTGGCTAAGAAGAGACTTTCTTTAAACAAAAAAAACACACCAACAAGAGATGTGTTCTTCAGTAACACAATGCCCCCTACTGTGCCGCTTTGATTTATTTTTAATTTTTATTATAATTTGGTACAGATAATTATCTCCCTTTAAAACTTATTACTTCCCTTGGATTTGTTTTTTTTACCTTTGACCTTGAAGGATGACATTGACCTTGACCTTTCACCACTCAAAATGTGCAACTCCACGAGATACACATGCATGCCAAATATCAAGTTCAGGGGACAAAAATATTTATAAATTGCACTCGTCCTGCAGGACAAGTGCATTAAAATTTTCACTCGTCCTGCAAACACATGCACTTGTCCTTCAAATATGTGTGAAAGAAAGATTGCAAAGGACTGATATGACTAACAATGTTTCCTATATCACTGCTAAAATGCTGCTTACTTAGTTATTCATGCCAGCTGATCACAGAAGAAATGTTAACTTACTTTATTTATGAGGAACACAAAATAAATAAATAAAGACAAATTTGTTTTTTTCCTTTTTCTAATGCTTGCGTGCTTTCCATTTCGGATGGTTGAACATCGCTCCTGCCCCCTTTAAAGAACGCTCGTATGTCAGACATTTTTCAGATGAAATTCAGACTGGTTTAAAACTGTACTTCGCAGTAAAATAATTCTTTAAAAAAATCAATACTTACAGTGAATGAAGTCAGATGGTTCCCTGTCAACATGGACGCGCAAAGTTTACACCAAAAAGCCAATATTTACTCCGGGGACACAGTCTCGCATAACAACGCGCACCTGCTGTATGGAATTTACAATTACGGTTTCCGGTTCATTCGCGTTCTACTTTCGGAATAGATATGCTTTAAGAAATGATTTTATTTAATGAAAAAGAGTCTTACTGGTCAGAAAATACATATTTTCATATCAGTTTTTTTTCACTCGTCCTGTAGGACGAGAGCTTTAGGGAAATTCACTCGTCCTTTCAAGATTTCACTCGTCAATACGAGCGGACGAGTGGAATTTTTGTCCCCTGAAGTTGCTATCTTCAATATTGCAAAAGTTATGGCCAATGTTATTAAAGTTTTGGGACAGACAGACAGTGCAAATGCTATATGCCACCCTACCGGGGGCATAAAAAGCAGAAAGTGTCCTCTCTGATAAGCATATGTGGACTGCACAGGCTAATCTGGGATGACACTTTTAACACGTGCATTAAGCTCCGGTTTCCCATTATGAGACTCAAACTTTTCCCAATATGAGGCTAAAATAAACCTCAACATGAGACTCAAATGTACCTCAACATGAGGCTCAAATGTACCTCAACATGAGACTCAAATGTACCCAAATATGAGGCTCAAATGTACCTCAACATGAGGCTTAAATGTACCTCAACATGAGGCTCAAATGTACCTCAACATGAGGCTTAAATAAATGTACCTCAACATGAGACTCAAATGTACCTCAACATGAGGCTCAAATAAATGTACCTCAACATGAGACTCAAATGTACCTAAAATGAGACTCAAATGTACCTCAACATGAGACTCAAATGTACCTCAACATGAGGCTCAAATGTACCTAAGCATGAGACTCAACTGTACCTCAACATGAGACTCAAATGTACCTCAACATGAGGCTCAAATGTACCTCAACATGAGGCACAAATGTACTTCAACATGAGACTCAAATGTACCTCAACATGAGGCACAAATGTACTTCAACATGAGACTCAAATGTACCTCAACATGATGCTCAAATGTACCTCAACATGAGGCACAAATGTACTTCAACATGAGACTCAAATGTACCTCAACATGAGACTCAAATGTACCTCAACATGAGGCACAAATGTACTTCAACATGAGACTCAAATGTACCTCAACATGAGACTCAAATGTACCTCAACATGAGGCTCAAATGTACCTCAACATGAGGCTCAAATGTACCTCAACATGAGGCTCAAATGTACCTGTGTCGCAGCAATCAGCTCTTCTTTGGATGGCTTCTCATTGAAAATGTCACGGTCAGCATCAGAACTGCAAATAATTACGGATTGTTATAAAAAATTCTTATTACATGAAAAAGAGATTAATGGGGAGAACACTTGCTATAATTGGATATGACATGGTAAGACAATACTTGAGCATCTTTAAGAAAAACATAAAAATAATTTGTCATTCATGAAAATATCTCTTTTGTTATAATTACAAAACATAACTGATTCCAGTAGTAGTTTTTCCCATGAAAATTTTTAAAGTAGGCAATTATGTCAGAAGTATAATGAAATCCTGACATTTGTCATGGTTGATGCTGGTACTCCGGAAGTCATAAAATCTTACATTTATAAATAAGAAATTCAGTACGAAATTTCGTGAAATTCTACATTTTAATGTTGTTTTTGTAACATGTAACAAGTATAAAACAGATTAAACAAGATGCATCAATTACCTCCCTTTGTTGAAAGGTTCCCGCCTAGAAAACAGGTAGAATCTGTTTTTTTTGTATGCAGTACTGAACAGTATGGGGTCCATGTTCTGCTGGTGCAGCAGTGGGTTGTCCGAGGCTGCCGTGGTCACATCAGTGGCCGCCCGGGGCTTCTTGCCCGAGCCTTGGAACAGAGCGATGTGCAGGAACCTAGGATTCTCTGGCCTCCCCAGGATCTTCACGCACCGGTTGGTGTGTAGGTTCACAACTGGGGGTAGGGAGAGTGTATTAAAGGTATTATATAGAGTTGTGTTAGCAGTATTTTAATCCTCATTATGTATTTACATCAGTTTTTTGGGGCCTAAAAGTAGGCAGCATATTTAAGTTTTTACAGTTACTTCTAAAAACTTGAATTCTTAATGTCCTGGTCCAAGGTGCTCACAACTTTAAAGGCAAAAGTCTGTTACCTCTATACATCAATGACATTTCTATCACAAGGAAAACGTTAATCAAAGTAGGGAAAATTATTTATACATAACTATTTGGTAACAATAAACATATAAGTTTCAAGTTTTACCATTTCATTTGCAAACAATTCTTTGATACAAAACTTTATTGGTTTTAGGTTAACTGGCTGTTAACATTTTCCGCAAATTAGCCCTAGTCTCTGATCATGGACAATTTGACGGTGTAATGTCCTGACCATTTCAAAATATGAATCAAGTATATTTTCACTATTGGTTAATGCAAGCACTTCTTCCTTCAAAGAAATAGGTAGATATTGAGAAAATCACTTAAAGCCTTGTTCTGGAACTTCACTGACCGCAAACATTATCAAATGTCAATAGCTGCTTTTTAAGATCCTGTAACAACTACTAACAGCTTGTCACAACAGTGACCATGAACACTATGACCACGTATTATTGAAAAGCTTTGAAAAAGAAAATTGTACCCTGGGGTTTCGCCCGTTTGACCAAACCGAATTATTCAATTTAGTTTGTTTAGAACCAAAATACATAGTAACATACTTAAAATTAAACCTTCGGCGCTAAGGTTTCAAAGGATTTTTTATTCTTAAAGTATTTTGTCTACATGAACTATTTGAGCCCCTGAGTATGGCAAGTTTTTTCCGCTGTGTTATGATTTGATAAACTGTGATAGGGGGCCAATATGCAATCTAACATAACAAATACGAACAACTGGAGCTTGTAGTTTTTGACAAATGTACTAATAAAAGCTATAGTAAAACTAATAATGTTACAGGGATTCTAAGTAGCAAAAGGGAAAAAAATTATTTATAGTATTATAGTTTTAACCTACGCTGATAAAAAAAGTAGTTTGTGGCTTGAACCCATGTCAATACTAAATTGCCTATGCAGTGAGAAGAATAGTTTTAACTGTCATTAAGTCAAATGAAGTTAAATGAAATGATAATGTCAGCAAAATCAACAATTGTGTAAAAAACACACACCAGAGATCAGTGTACATTACATACTTTTAAAGAAATCAAGAGCTGTGTTTGTGAAACACAATGCCCCCTACTGCGCTGTTTTGAAGCCATATATTTTATTTTTGACCTTGACGGATGACCTTGACCTTTCACCACTAAAAATGTGCAGCTCCATGAGATACACATGCATGCCAAATATCAAGTTGCTATCATCAATATTGCAAAAGTTATGAAGAAGGTTAAAGTTTTGGGACAGACACACATACAATGACAGACAGCCACATACAATGATAGACAGACAGAAAGACAGGCCAAAAATTATATACCACTGATCATGCGATCCGGGGCATAAAAAGGAAAATTTTATTTATACATGTATGTTTAACCAAAGCTGATAAAAAAGCAGTTTGCTGCTTGGGCCCATTTTCTTACTGAATCGCTAATGCGGTGAAAATAATAGTTTTAACTGCCATTAACCTAAATGAAGTGAAATTAAATGATAATGTCAGCAAAACCCACCATGGTGAAAAAAACACACACACCATAGATCAGTGTACATTACCTACTTTAAAACAGAAAAACATGATGCTATAGGCATATTTTTATCTTTCAAATTATTTGTATTGTCAAAGTTAAAATCCAGTATTTATCAAGTTAATTCATTCACAATCTTTTTCCTGTTTAACTGACCAATGAGAAGCCTGACTTCACCTACAACATGCATGTATAGTTGGCAAACCTTTCACTCCTAGCATCGTCCCATACAGCAGGTAGTAGCCCGTCTCATCAAATACTGAAACAAACATAGAGCAACCCAATACCAACACTAAGTCAAGACTAACCAGCATACAGAGGGGGTATTCACTTTATAGTCAAGATGGCGACGTCAATGCCAAGACAGTTTTTTTTCCCCTTTTATACCCTTTTTTAATGATGCTCACTTTCCAGCCATATAAGTAAAAGGGTGATTAGCATTTATTTCGTATTAAAATTTTCTTTATATCTCAACTTTACTCCCTGTGAATTTTCTTAGTGGATCTGTAATCCCGCTAAGAAATTTCGCAGCGAGTAAAGTCCATATATATAGCGAATATTAATACGAAATAAATCAAGTAACTTTTATGCTGATATTGCTGGAAAAATTAATACAAGTAATAATAGGTACAAAACGGCGGAAAAAAACAACCTGCCTCTGCATGTACATTGCCATGTTGACTATCATGTGATTACTCCCTGTGGGACATACTTATTTGTATGATCCTTAGAAATTTGTATATATTGTGCAGAAACCAATTTCATGATACAAGTTTCTATGACCTGTTCTTTGAACTGGTGGATTCAATATAACTGGCCTCTTACTTTCCACCCAAACTATAAAATGGTTTGATAACACCCATTCTTATAATGATGGCTTTAGATTGATCTGGGATATATCTGGCATAGTTCTTTAACAAAAAGGGGTGCTTTTAATTGATAACAGTTGAACTATTCTTCATTTTAAGGAATTTTTCACATGAAGATGATAAATATTAATAGTTTTATGTTTATATATTGTAGAGTAATCACAGGCAAAATAACTTTTTTCATTCACTAGTTGTATTGTTTGAATGCCTAGTTATCAGGTTAAAGTGGACGCTAAACATAGAATAAAATGTGTCTGGACTAATATACGGTATACTATATCAGCTGGTAATTAAATGAAAAACAAAACTGTGTGCAACCTACATATGTTTGAAAGCTTAAATGAATCCGAGTTCTCAAGATCTTTCTCCACCGCCAGCCGTCGACCAAACTCCATGTTGGGAACTTGCTGCTTCATCTAAACAACACAGACCATGCATAGCCAGAGGCCATATCATATCATAGAAAATAACACAACATAATGCTAAATTAGTCTTGTGTTAATGTATATTTTTACAATATTATCAATTCTTATTTATTGCATGTAAAAAACACATCAATATGTGTTATTTACAAGGTTTTAAAAAGCTTCCAAGTGCATTCATCTATCTCAAAAGTATACAATTATTTTATTAAAGTCTGTGGCTGAGGCATAAAGCTTTTTGTGTTATCATTAATGGTTTGTATTTATTGTATTAAGTAAAATCAACAACAAAATTTCCTTCAGCATATTTTGAATAAAATAATCATTTGATGGGTTCCAATTAAATACGAGTTATTATAAACCTGTTGAAGGTCAATGACATCCTGAAGGGTTTCATCCAGCATCTTCACCAGCCTGCCAGTGTGCACCTTAAATATTCTCACCTGCATGGGGAGGGATAACGAGGTACATATTGTCCAAGATTAACTGAGGAACTCATTCAATAAGTTCAGCCAACTGAATATCAGACTTCACAAAGCCATCAGATGTCTAGGGAAAAACTTGTACAGTCACACTTTTTTTAATGTCCATTCTACAGTTATGTTGCATATTTATATGATTGGTGCATGAGATCTCATGTGCAAAGGAAATGTATTACAGATGGAAAGACAGCAGGAAGGACCTACATCAAGTAGGACAGAAACAATAATCAGTAAAACTTTGTTTCAGATGGTGAGACCCATATAAAGTCAATACCATAAAAATTAAGAATTCAGCTTGATAGACTTACGGGCGTCACCCCTTATTATATATGCTCACCCTATTTTTGGTTAGATTAAAGCGTTTCTTTGTCAAATAATTGTGTTCAGGTCAGCAAGTTTTTTTTGTTTCTGAAAATGATTCTCAGCATTCCATATGCATTAATAGAATAAAGTATGATGGAAAGTAACATACATTTTTCTTGGTATTTTACCATAAAATTTGATAATGTATTGATAAAGTTATGAATCTTACCTTTCTGTCGTTTGAGACTGCAGCAAACTTTTTACCATCCGGTGAGAAGCACAAGTCTGTGGGGTAACACTTGCACTGAATGTATGGATTAAATATCATAGACCATAAATACCATATATTATGATACTTTTTACAATAATTTGGAATATTTTCAAACTGCAGAGACTGTTTAATTTGATTGTTACTTTTCCTTAAATACAAACAAAGTTATCAAGTGAAATGTTCACAAAACTGTTTTTGGGGTGGACTTTTGATAAAAGATGAGGTTAATTTTTTTATTCCACCTGATCAAGTTGTGTTTAGAAAGCAAATGACCTGGGCTGCACCAGAGAAGGATGCTAAAATTGATCTTCAACCAAACTATACCTAATAAGAAATCTTTAAATCATTCGTACATACCAGACACTTCTAACCCTTGACTACATTGGGCACACAAGAAATATCCAAAATGTACAAAAGTGTAGGCGTGTAATATATAACTCATCCACTCCCTATGGCCACTGAGGGCAGACATAAAGAAAAGGGGGACGTATTGTATCTGCTCGTGGTTAGTGACTTCTAACAGATTTTTACCACACTGTCAAGGTTACCTTCATGAATTCAAAGAGGTCTGTGTCTGTCTTGTACTGGAAGTTGAGCCCCTTGGGAAACTTGTAGTCGCCCCTGGGTCCTGTCCACATCTCCAACATGCCTCCCACATCACACGAAATCACCAGGTCGCAGGCAGGGTTGTACTGTACATGTAGACAACAGGCATAGTCAATGACAGAAACAACAAGCAAATTCGTTGAATTGATATTCCCCGCCTGACACAAAAGTGTTATATTTGACACTAAAAAAAGCATTTTTTTGAAGATACAAAGGGCCATAACTCTGTTATTATCAGATGGTGTACAATGCCATTTGGCGTGCATCATCCTATTATCCATATATATACTCATACCAAGTTTCAATAAAATCCGCCAAAGCACTTCCAAGATATGGCTCCGGACACAAAAGTGCCTATAGTAAAAAGCATTTTTTCAAGATACAAAGGGCCATAACTCTGTTTTTAATGGATGGTGTACAATGCCATTTGGCGTGCATCATACTCTTATGCATATATAAACTCATACCAAGTTTCAATGAAATCCGCCAAAGCACTTCCAAGATATGGCTCCGGACACAAAAGTGCCTATAGTAAAAAGCATTTTTTCAAGATACAAAGGGCCATAACTCTGTTTTTAACAGATGGTGTACAATGCCATTTGGCGTGCATCATACTCTTATGCATATATATACTCATACCAAGTTTCAATGAAATCTGCAAAACCACTTCCAAGGTATGGCTCCGGAAACAAAAGTGCCTATAGTAAAAAGCATTTTTTCAAGATACAAAGGGCCATAACTCTGTTTTTAACAGAAGTGTACAATGCCATTTGGCGTGCATCATCCTCTTATGCATATATATACTCATACCAAGTTTCAATGAAATCCGCCAAAGCACTTCCAAGATATGGCTCCGGACACAAAAGTGCCTATAGTAAAAAGCATTTTTTCAAGAAACAAAGGGCCATAACTCTGTTTTTAACAGATGGTGTACAATGCCATTTGGCGCGCATCATCCTCTTATGCAAATATATACTCATACGAAGTTTCAATGAAATCCGCCAAAGCACTTCCAAGATATGGCTCCGGACACAAAAGTGCCGGACGGACGGATGGAAGGACGGACGGACAACGCCAAAACAATGTCCCTCCGCCTCTGGCAGGGGATAATAAATACCACGAGATCACCAGGTCACAGGCCGGGTTGAACTGTAGATGTTGGCAACAGGCATAGTCAAGGACAGAAACAAGACATATCAAGAGAACAACCAATTACATCAATAAAACAAAACAAGGGACAAAATTGTCACAAACCAGGTTTTCATTGTGAAAAAAAATCTGATAAAGGGAGACAACTCAAACTGAACTTTTTAAATGAACAAACAAAATTAACCCCCTTTGTAAGTTTGTTTTAAAATAAATCTATTTTTAGTCAGGGCGACCTTGACATTGGAGATATTGACGTGATTCTTACGTGCGACACACTGTCCCATGATGGTGAACAAATGTGCCAAATGATTTTAAAATCTCATAATGAATGACATAATTATAGCCCAGACAAGCTCATTTATGGCTTTTTTTACCTTTGAACTCAAAGTGTGACCTTGACCTTGGAGATATTGACGTAATTTTTTCGCGCGACACACCGTCTAATGATGGTTAACAAATGTGCCAAATGATTTTAAAATCTCACAATGAACGACAAAGTTATGGCCCGGACAAGCTTGTTCCGCCCGCCCGCCAGCCAGCCCGCCCGCATTCGCCAATCTAATAACCAGTTTTTTCCTTCGGAAAACCTGGTTAAAAACAATGCTGTACAACTTTACTTATTTTATTAAAATATATGTTTCATGTAAATCAAGCAGAAATTCATTTTAAACAAAATAATTTTTTTTAAACAAGACTATTGCCAAGCAATTTATGTCCCCTACCGGCTCCACCATTGTCAGATTTTTTTTTTTTTTTTATTATTTTTTGTTGTTGCCATAGCAACCAGAATTTTTGACGTATGAACAAAGTGAAATGACGTGCATAATGTCCATGTTGCTATCTATCCATGTTTCAGGTTTCATGAAAAAATATGAAGAACTTTTCAAGTTATCGCAGGATCCAGAAAAGTGTGACAGACAGAGTGACAGACTGACTGACAAACGGAGCGCAAACCATAAGTCCCCTCCGGTGAAACCGGTAGGGGACAATAATCATTTAAAGGTTTACCATTTATCATCATCATTTTTCCTAAAAATTCTTACATTTTTTTGGCATTAATTTAGAACATTGGTTGCTTTATAGCTAAATTGCTATAATGTTGGTTTCTAGAGACAACAGTAGCTATTGAATTACAGCGGAGGCAGCACCTTTATGACTGTGACAGGTTTGTAGTGCAGTTTGTCTATCACATGGATCGGGGTGTTCTGTCCACGGCCGTCATACACATAGATCTTGGGAGAGTCCTTCTCGGAGCTGAAATTGGGCAAAATACAAGACATCTAATGTCGACATGGCTAGTTCAGACCTATAGTTCTTAAGTATGATGTTTGGAGCAGTCAGAAAAACATGTAAGAAAATTCTTAAAGGCCTAGTTTATTAAACCTTCTTCCACACCAATCTGAAAGTGTTTGTCCTAATGTGTATAGGTGCTGTACTATGTTAACTCTTGTAGGCAGATTCTGCTGCGGAGAAACGTTGCACTTACATATAGCAAATTGCTCTGTCAGCTGAGACAAAAGATAGAAAACAAGAGGGCCTGAAAGGCCCAAGGTATCCCCCGCAACATATGCTTTGTTTGAGGATGGGTGCAAATTGGACGGATGAACATAATTATAGATGGACGGACGGAGGACAATAACACAAAACTAAGACAAAGGAAGGTTATATTCATACCAAGTTTCAAAGAAATCCGCCAAAGCGCTTCCAAGATATGGCTCCGGACACAAAAATGCCTATAGTAAAAAGCATTTTTTCAAGATACAAAGGGCCATAAGTCTGTTTTTAACAGATGGTGTACAATGCCATTTGGCGTGCATCATCCTCTTATGCATATATATACTCATACCAAGTTTAAATGAAATCCGCCAAAGCACTTCCAAGATATGGCTCCGGACACAAAAGTGCCTATAGTAAAAAGCATTTTTTCAAGATACAAAGGGCCATAAGTCTGTTTTTAACAGATGGTGTACAATGCCATTTGGCGTGCATCATCCTCTTATGCATATATATACTCATACCAAGTTTCAATGAAATCCGCCAAAGAACTTCCAAGATATGGCTCCGGACACTAAAAAGCATTTTTTCAAGATACAAAGGGCCATAAGTCTGTTTTTAACAGATGGTGTACAATGCCATTTGGCGTGCATCATCCTCTTATGCATATATATACTGATACCAAGTTTAAACAAGGGACAAAATTGTCACAAAACCAGGTTTTCATTGTGAAAAAAAATCTGATAAAGGGAGAAAACTCAAACTGAACTTTTGAAAGAAAAAACAAAATTAACCCCCTTTGTAAGTTTGTTTTTAAAAAAAATCTATTTTTAGTCGTGGTGACCTTGACATTGGAGATATTGACGTGATTCTTTCGTGCGACACACCGCCCCATGATGGTGAACAAATGTGCCAAATGATTTTAAAATCTCACAATGAATGACAAAGTTATGGCCAGGACAAGCTCATTTATGGCCATTTTTGACCTTTGAACTCAAAGTGTGACCTTGACCTTGGAGATATCGACGTAATCATTTCGCGCGACACACCGTCCAATGATGGTGAACAAATGTGCCAAATGATTTTAAAATCTGACAATGAACGACATAGTTATGGCCCGGACAAGCTTGTTCCGCCCGCCCGCCAGCCAGCCCGCCCGCATTCGCCAATCTAATAACCAGTTTTTTCCTTGGGAAAACCTGGTTAATGAAATCCACCGAAGAACTTCCAAGATATGGCTCCGGACACAAAAGTGCCGGACGGACAGCCGGACGGACGGACGGACAACGCCAAAACAATATCCCTCCGCCTCTGGCAGGGGATAATAATGCTAAGAGATGTTATAGTTCACCAATACATTAAAAGCTATTCCTTAAATTATGCCTCTAACCTAACCCTACATGTCTTTCAATTTGTTATTCCATGAACATGAATACAATGTTCATCTCTTATTTTGGACTACATAAAACAAAAAGTAGTCAACTTTGTCAAGTAAGGGATACCCGAAGTGTAAAAACAATTTTAAACTAGATCAATCCCTATAACATCTTCAACAACAGCATACATAATCACAATTATCAATACACAATTATACATACAGGTATACAATAATCATAAAAATCTTGACCAAATCACTTACATGGTCAATGCAAGAATTGTCTCCAAACTGACTTACATTGCCAGTGCAGGGATTGCATCCCCTGAGTTATACAGCCACCCACAACATCCTGGGCTGAATCCCAGCTGATACATGTTGATCATGTCTGCAAGGAACAATAATATACACAATAATACCTCAAGTAAGTTATCCATCTGCCTACAAAAATATGTAATAGCACAGAATATGTTGAATTGAAGAAAATTATTGTTCTAAACTATAATAAGCGCTATAAACAGTTCTTACTATGTTCAATGCAATTTTCAATTTCATCAAACAATCAAATATCTTAAAACACATTCATTGACTACACCTGTTAAACTAATTAAAGGGCAAAATAAAGTGTGAGACAAAACAAGATTGTGCTAGTTGAACCATGTGTCACTTGCAAAAATGTGTTTGTGGTAGAAAAAGTTCCAGCCCTGCATGTTGATTTGGATAACCTGCAAAATATGTTGCCATTTCTAATTAGAAGGCACCACAATTTTGTTTCTTATAATAAAGCCCATATCTAACAAAATTGTTCACAGTAAAAACTATACCATGCACAACCTGTGCATAAAGGTTCGTCAGTTGTGAAGTTTGAGCAAAAACTACCAAGCAGTAAGAAAGATTAGTCAACAAAATGTTGGATCTGACTACAAGCAGACAGACATAGCCTCTCACTCTTTGTGGCATAAATACAATATGTTAATAATGATACTTCATATTTAACAATTATAAACAGGGCTTAACACTAACTTTTTTTACCTACTCACCCAAAGGATCACCAGCTTTCAGAAATTACTGGTCCTCCAAGATTTCAAGTGGTCCGACAATTTCTCTGTTATTTTACCGAAATTTCAACTTACTTTCCGGACTACTCACAATCTATTGTGCATTTATAAAAAGAAAACTATACTATGTACTAAAATATCTCTTATCCTTTTCATATTTTCGGTGTACTTCAAGCTTCTCTTCATTAGTTTAAGGTTTTTTAGGCGTAGGTTCAACCACCCCCGGAATGAAATTCCACATCACGAAAACTTGTAATTTTGAAAATATGCACGTTTACTCTCCCGCAATATCAAAACATTATTACAAGGTGATAATGCGATTACCACAACTATTCCGCTCACCGTCAAAATTTTATACTTCTGACAATAGCACAGTATCCTTCTGACGAAAAGAAACATTGAGGACGTAGCAATATCAGGTAAGTGGGTGACAAAATGTTTTATTATAAGACGTTGCTAAATGATTGCCACTAGCGAAGATCTCCACCGAATTTCTGAACCAATATGTTGTCTATTAAAAAGTTGACAAGTCGTGAAATATTAAGCATGACTTAAAATAGTGTTTACAAAAAGTCGTGTCGCGCTCGACACCATTCGTACTTGTGAGAAAAATGTAAAAATGAGATGATTGCCGATGTGTCAGACCTGATGTAACATACTTAAATCATTGTATACATAAAAAGAACATGCCATACGAACCTATTTGTTTCAATATCTGTTAAAAGCCTAATTGTTTGGTGAAAACATGCATCACTTACATAAATATCAATGCACCGCGCAACACTGATTATAAACACCGTATTTATATTCCGTGTTACTGATATTCGTGGCACCGCTAAATTCTGCACATGGTTTTAAATGATAAGCTAGAACGAGCTATCGTGAGCTGAATTTATTTATGATAATCTTCCATTTATAAAAGTTACATGTCCCAGAATTGATATTGAAAATGATGGCATGCTTGCACCAAAAAAGGTTCACGGGGATCGATTGTCTTGCTTTCCAGTACGTGGAGGGCACATGTTTAAGTCTCATGTTTCAATTTATCTATTTTGTTGTGGTAAAATACAATCGTTATTGATAATTATTATTGATTGATTTCAGATTCATAATCAGTAAAAAAAGATGTCCAGCTATGATTATGAAAAGGTATAAGCAAATGTTGGTGTAAAACTAACCGAAGGAAATAATAAATCTAGTTATGTATAGAGTGTACAAAGTGATGTTGCATTGGTTAAACTTACTGAAATATGAATTTGGTGTTTGTGGCCAAAACCAAAGATATATACCAAAGATGCTCTCGCCTACTTATATCAGAAACAAAGGGGTTACAATTATAAAAAAAACCTTTTTTGAGACTGTCTGTAGAAGCTTGTGAGTGCATGTCTCCATAGATAAGACATTACAGCGCGGTCCGTTTTAACGAGATGTAAAGGGTTTGAATCATATATAGTTATTTCCGTCAAGTATTAAAAAAACAATTGAAAACCAAATATTTTCAAAGTACATTGTAATATTTAGCAACCGGAGGAAAAAGTCTCATTTTCTTGTTTTTTGTTTGTTTTTTCATATATTTGAACGTCTCTTCCTTCTGAAAGAAAACATATCAGAATAGCGGTGCCAGAAGATCATAAAGATGCGGTGCTTTTAAGGACATTGTTTAGCGGTGTTCATATTTCTATAATGTCAGTGTTGAGCGGTGCATACTTGCTAACACGTGTAAATGCAAAAATCACAGGTATATTCAATAAAGCATGCCATAATGTGTTGTATATTGATTCTTCTACCATAAGTTTAACAAAAAAATCTTTCATTTTCATTTAAAATGTTTAAAATCTGCAAAAAATACGATTTTTTGCGTCATGAAAGTCTCTTCTTTCCCGACATGCTCAAATTGTTTTCACTATTTTGAAGTTAATAGCGACTCAATTTTGATGCGGTAAACGGCAATTAGATGTAAAGTATATACTTCGTTCGGTGGAATATCTTTTTATTACCAACTTACCTTCCTTTCTCGTTTTTTCTATCATTTCTGTGCTCGCCAAAAAGTTTGCGGCCATGTTTATGACAGAAGGATACGGTGCTCTTGTCAGAAGTATACAATTTTGACAGTGAGCGGAAAAGTTGTGGTATTCGCCCTTTCACCGTGTATGAAGCGTCCTCCAGTGCAAATTTGCACGGTAAACAAAGTATATTCTGATGGTATTAAGATCAATAAAATGCTGATTATTGCTGCTTTTTCAAAATAATAAATACCATTTTGTTCATTTCTCGATCCGAACGATTAGAATTTTATGTTAATTTGTGTATCCATCACAGCGAAGTCTGGAGACTTTTCGGTAGACATTTGCGGATCGCAAATCGATTTTTTGATGCGACAACAGGTTTTTGTCATCTGGGCATGTAGAAAAATTGAAATTTCCAATATGATGCTATTTTTAACCCGGTCTCGAGTCGGCCCATAAAATAATTATTAAATTATCGGTTTATTATGAACATATAAAGTTATTTTATTGATGAAAACGGCTTTCCATCAGTATTTCACAATAAGCTGGCAGGATTCTTAGCTGGTCCGACGGATCAACCAAATTTCTAGTTTCACTGGTCCTCCCTATTTTTTACTGACCGCGGGTCAACGGACCACTGTTAGTGTCGAGCCCTGATAAATGATGTACAATTAACCACAAAGAGTGTAATCCTAGTAAGAATTTTGATATAAATAATATTTTGTTGTTCAAACTTCAGCATATTGTTAAGTTGACTTAGGTTTTAGGAAATAGAGCAATATAGCTTTTTATGACAGCAAGCATTCACAGTGCCATACCAAAATTGATGATGTCGAACACCTTGGACGTCTTATCATCTGACACTGTGCAGGCCAGCTCACCATTGTTGCTTACCTTCATGTCTTCTATGTTGCCTAGGAAACAGATTATAATTGGTAGACATCTCATACACAATGAAAACCTACAATATACTCATCACAAAAATGTATATGGTGAATATAATTACAAACAAGAGCACCGCATAACGGGTGCCACGCTCGGCTGTGAAAGCTTGTCAGAATATTTTTTTTTAGAGGTCACAGTGACCTTGACCTTTGAGCTAGTGACCCAACAAGAGATGTGTTTGTCAGAAACACAATGCCCCCTACTGCGGAACTTTGAAATAAAATTTCTATTTAACATTTGGCAGGTAAAGCTTTATTACTTCCCTTGTATATTGTCCAATCTAACCGGGGGGGGGGGGGGGGGGGGGGGGGGGGGGGGGGGGGGCATCACTGACAACCAAGGCCTGTGGTTTATCAAAGAGATCATAGCCAGAGTTCATCATGTATGTATGGACATAAGTCCCACTGGTATTTAATGAAAACTAGCATTCACAAATTAGAACAGGTAAGAAATGATAATTATATCAAGAGATGTGTTCGTCAGAAACTGGAGGGGGGGGGGTCTCACAGTCTGACCATGTCAGCCATCACTGACAACAAGGCCTGTGGTTTATAAGAGATCATAGCCAGAGTTGATCATGTATCTATGGACATAAGTCTACAGGTATGTAATGAACATCAAAGAAATTATAATTATTATAATTATATCGTTTAAAAAAAACTTTGACAAATCTATCATTTGAGTTATAAATAATCAAAATAATAAATCTGTACAGTAACTGTGAAAAGAACTTCAATTCTTGGTAAGGAAATATATAATATGAGATTTATAATTATATAAATTACTTCCCTTGAAAATAATTGTCTCTAACAAATCTCTATTTTTATTAGCAAATAATTAAAAGCCACTACCGTGACTGTGATTGACCACTCGAAATGTGCAGCTCCATGAGATACACATGCATGCCAAATATATAAAGTGGCTAAGTTCAATATTGAATAATTTTCTCCCTTTTTAAAGCTAATTACTTCCCTTAAACTTGTATTTTTTACCGTAGACTGTAAAGGATGACCTTGACCTTTTACCACAATGTGTTTGTCAGAAACACAATGCCGCCTACTGTGCCGCTTTGATTTATTTAACAAAAATATATACGTGGGCAGGTCAGATAACTATGTTTGTCAGAAACACAATGCCGCCTACTGTGCCGCTTTGATTTATTTAACAAAAATATATACGTGGGCAGGTCAGATAACTATGTCCATTTAAAGCTTATTACTTCCCTTGACTTTGTTTTTTCGACCCTAGACCTTGAAGGATGATGTTCACCTTGAAATTTTAACACTCCAAATGTGCAGCTCCATGAGATACACATGCATGCCAAATATAAAGGTGCTATCTTCAATATTTAAAAAGTTATGGCCAATGTTAAGGTTTTAGCACGACGCCTACGTCGGACGTCGAGCTGGCTATGACAATAGCTAGGGTTTTCTCTGAAAACAGCCTCGCTAAAAACGACTGATAGCATCTCTTAAGATATGCTTTTTTATGGAGAGAATTTTCTAGTTTATTGAATATATTTGTACCAGTGTAAATAAATCTGTGCACCACAGGTGTCGGAACTTAAGAGGCCGGTACCACCCCTGGGACCCCAATAGTTTGAGAGGTACCCTTTTCACAAGAGATTATTTTTTCTGCCAAGTTGCATTAAATACACCAACAATGCTCATCAACAGACTCACACATATTTGTGCTTGATATTATTTATATTCTCGCCAACCTTGTGTCACAATCTAGCGGCTATTTTATAAGATGCACCAACAGGGGTCATGTTTGTCATGGACTGTTAGCCTTAGTTGGCGTATTCACTCTCACTTTATATATATATATATTACATGTACTTGAAAGTTTCGCGGTCCTTTAGTTCACATTATGGGTGGACACGGATTGTGTCTTATTACACAAAACCAGGAAATGCGAGTACAATTTTTAAATTATAGCAGCAATTTCAATATTTGTCTTGTTATTAAATATCTGTATATTTTTTCTGGTGTTTATACGCAGGTTGGTAGGGGCAGGCGAGTGTGAAGACTCCAGTGAGCTTGGAGTGTGAATTTGAAAGCACTTGAACAACCAGAAAAAATCATTAGTATAAAGTTTTAAAGTATTTAAGTGTATTGGCACTAAAAAACCTTATCACTACACTCTTGAGTTTGTTTCATGAGACAAACCAGTTCTTTGTGTCTTTGGAGAACATTTTAAGAATACTGTGTGAAGAAAGCAACCAAAACACTTTTAAAATCAGAGACCTCTGGATAGTTGAGGCTAAGTGGACACCGTACAGGCTTGGCGAAATTGCCGGTCCGTCGGTCCTGACCGGCAAATTTTCATTTGGTCCGGCAGGTTTAACCAGAATGTCGGTCCTTGTGACCGGCAAAATAAATGTGCAATGAATGCAAACATATCATATTTTTTCAAAGTTGAAAATTCGAAGAGCAAACCCTTTACTACAGTCTACATCATGAAAATGAAATCGCTCATTGTGTTGATGTTTGCAATAAGTTTGTTACGTACAATTAGCAAATCCAACTGGTTACACAACACCTACTTCAAACTCGCAAAATCGGCAACTGCTTTCGCACATTTTAATCCCTTTTGTTAAAACATCGCAGTCTACACAGGGTCAGTAAAACCACTAAGCGTGTTTTCACAACACTCACACATTCTTCGCGATATCATTCTATTAAAATTTACCACGAAACATTTAACAGAAATTTAATACACGCACGCTTTCCATGCGTTTGACGTGACGTTGTACATGTAGGGAATAATTTGCGCGCGCTTTTCTGGAGAGAAAGGATTAAAACACACTGTACATTTGCAGTTTATTTGAAGAATGTGATAACGTCGAGTAAAAATTAAATTGGGAAGAGTGTTTCGGAATACAAATTTAATTATGCGCATTAATTATGGAATATGGACCAGTTTCTAGGACGCTCATACTTCGGTACGATGCGTTTTTTTCCGATTTTTCTGAGAAAAAAAGGGTTTATCTTAATGTACATAGTTGTGTTGTTTTTTTTCGGTCCGGCTAAATTTTCTCCGGACCGGCACATTTTCTGAAATGCCTGTCCGGATGACCGGCAGTTTTTTTCCAATTTCGCCAAGCCTGCCGTAAATGCAGAATTTCACAAGTCCTGAAATTGTTTGTTTCCATGTTTATATTATGGATAATCAGAATATTAGTTTAGTTTGTTGATTAATGGACAAAGGAGGCCAATTCTATAGGCATCCTGAAAGGAATCTTCAGAATTTTAATGGTGTCAAACTGGTAAGCACAAAGTTTTTTTATTTTCCTTGAATCCTTGTTTACAATTGTACAGCTAAAACACAGCTGCTTACATAAAACATGATTAAATTATAATTGACCTTCCTTTAATTATTTTTTTCATGAATCACCTGATAAGTCGAGATTGTTATTTGTATTGATTATTTAAGGGGAAATACCTTTACAGAGTTTCAACGCTAGTTCACTTTATTTTAGAAATCCTACAACAATTATATTATAAAAGATACTTCAATATAATCAGGTTTGATGTTTTAAAAGTAAAAAAATAAATATTTTTTGTTAGTTTTCTTAATAAATAAACCCACAAGCTACAGCAAGTACCTAGATGGCATCTAAAGTGCTTGACAAACTCTATGCCAGCTTCTTCTGTTTTTCTCCAAAATTTTAAATGGCCATCACAGCTGGCGGTCAGAACAAAATCAGTTCTGAAAAAAACAAATAGAGAAACATGCACTAGTACTTTGTGTCAAGCAAAAATTAGTTACCATAATTGAAAGTTATATATTAATGAATGTTAATGAAAGCACAATATAATGTGTATGCTCAAAAACTAAAATTGAAGGCAATTTAAAGCCCATTTTTATAATCACTGCATATACCCATACTTACTTTGTTACCGAAATAAACTTGATGACATCTCGATGCATGTAGCTTTTTTCATATACCTCTGAGGATGGCAGATTTTGTAGGTACAAACTTTCAAACTCCAGTACTGAAAGAACAAATAGAATAATCTGTTTGATGGCATTTGTGTACCATTCTTACAGGTCAAAATATTTCAAAAAAGAAAATATGGCTACTTTTTCTCATTTCATAGAAATAAATCCCAATCCTATTAAAAGGAAGAAATGCTTTATTAACTAAAATTGTGTCCTTTTAAAAATCTTTAATTTAACTGTATTACCGGTATACTCCAAATCAACACATTTTTCCTAACATATTTAGTCAAATAAAGTTAACCCATTAAAAATCAGTTTTCTTCATAGAAATAGCCAAACTTTCAACACTAGATGTGGTAAAGTAATATAGATTTAACAAGATGCAAAATGCTGGTATTTATTTTTTGAGTGACAATATATTCCATGTCAAATTCCTACGACGATATCGGAACATTTACAAGCAAATCCAAGATTGGCTTCCGGCAGCATCAGAAGCACGCTGAATTTCTATGATGTGCTTCTGACATTGCCTGAAGCAAATTCCTACAACATGTTGGTGCATTTTAGTGGAGAGTATCTTGAAAGATGAACGTTGTGTGTATGTTTATTTAAGTTCTATTCTTTTGTAAAAATCTCACTAATGAAACCTGTTTTTTTACAAGGTTGCTTGAATTTTGGCGAATGGGCTTTTCTTAGAAGAAGCACAACATAATTTTGTTTATTGAAAATTTCGAAACAAGACATATTCATTTTGAAATTAATACAAGGCTAGCCAAATCTGAAATCAAGACAAGATGTGTTTGTGAAACACAATGTCCCCTTATATGACGTTTGACCTTGAAGGATGACCTTGACCTTTCACCACTCAAAATGTGCAGCTCCACAAGATACACATGCATTTCAAATATAAAATTGCTAGCTTCAATATTGCAGAAGTGACATAACATGAGCAATTTTGACCCATATATTTGACCTTGAAGGATGACCTTGACCTTTCACCACTCAAAATGTGCAGCTCCATGAGATACACATGCATGCCAAATATCAAGTTGCTATCTCAATATTGCAAAAGTATTCATAAAATAAGCGATTTGGGCCACATATATTTGACCTCTGACCTTGAAGGATGTCCTTGACCTTGCCCTTTCACCACTTAAAATGTGCAGCTCCATGAGATAAACATGCATGCCAATTATCAAGTTGCTATCTTCAATATTGCAAAAGTATTCATAAAATAAGCGATTTGGGCCACATATATTTGACCTCTGACCTTGAAGGATGACCTTGACCTTTCACCACTCAAAATGTGCAGCTCCATGAGATGCACATGCATGCCAAATATCAAGTTGCTATCTTCAATATTGCAAAAGTATTCATAAAATGAGCGATTTTGGCCACATATATTTGACCTCTGACCTTGAAGGATGACCTTGACCTTGACCTTTCACCACTCAAAATGTGCAGCTCCATGAGATACACATGCATGCCAAATATGAAGTTGCTATATTCAATATAGCAAAAGTTATTGCAAAATGTTAAAGTTGGCGCAAACAGACCAACCAACCAACCAACAGACCAACCAACCAACAGACAGGGCAAAAACAATATGTCCCCCACTACTATAGTGGGGGACATAAAAAGGCAGGAAAAATGCCTTAAAAGTTGGTTGTTCAATAATGGAACCATATGAGAATTTGATTTATGCTAACCTAGGCTATACAGGTTACAGTATACTAAATGTTTGTTTCATGTAGGTGCTGTACTCTCTAAAAAAATATCATAGATGACTCGAAGGCATGTTTTACAGCTTAAACTATTGTTCTGGCTTTAGCTTTTGAAGATAGTGTTAGGGCATGAATCGGTCTTCCTGAAAAGTCCCAAAAAGTGCCTGTCAACCAGACAGGCTGATGGAAAAGTTAGCCTGTCCGGACAAAAAATCACCTGACTGAACAGCGTGAGTTTATAACTCATAAACTGAAGAATTAAGTAAAGTTAAACTCATATTTATTGCAATGTGCAGCCTGTGTATAAGTACACTCGATAAAGTAAAACATAATACTTGCGTTTTCTAGTGATTACAGTGTATGATGGACAACAGCTTTAAATTCTAGTCAGACTCAAAACAAAATAACATGAAACAATTGGTGTTGCCATTAAAGAACTTTAGCAACATTTTTTTCAAGTGTAGATTTTTGTTACAACCTTTGTAATTGGATAGATGGTAATATGTTGGTCCAATGAAATTGATTTTTTCGAAAAAAAAAATATTTCAGAGGGAGAGCACTCTTAAGAACTAGTGACGCGTTGGTGTTCTTAATGACAAAAAGACTCGAAATTCACGAAGAGTGATTCTAATGGGGTGTTTTCTTTCTTTTGGCAAGTATTAGAAGTTTCAGTATATGTCATAATTCTTTTGGCCTGTCACAAGGACCGGCTTTATTACGAACTTCGCCGGACCGTAAAGAATTTTGCCGAACAAGACCAGCGGTCCGGCCTTTTCAGGAAGCCTGATGAATAGGTGTTCACTACTAAAGCCCTTAAATATGTTAATCTTAGAGACTATATTAAAACATGGCACTAAAAAAGGTTACATTCTACTAGAAAACGTCCAGAAAAAAGTTGCAAAAACAGTCAATGTTTGAAATTCTATCCATAAAGCTAATCTAATGGCTAAATAATAAACAAATATACCCCAATATAGTATAAAGACTACAGGAATGAAATGCAGCCGACCCCGGACCTGCCCATTTTCCAGTAAACAAGGGAAATTACTGGAAAAAATAGGGTACCCTACATCGACCCATGGTATAATAATCAAAAGGCCGGTGAAAGAAACTACGAACACTGCTTACCCTGAACTACCTTCCTCTTAATTCACAATTATTCAACACTTTATGCTCATCGTCGGATCCATTGCGTGTTGTTGTTGTTTTTATGGCTAGATTGCACTCTACCGGTATGCAGTTGTTTACCACTATCGACAAAGCAGGCGTTTGGGGGCAGTAGCTCCAGATACTAAGGAAATATATAGGATAAAAAGGATTAGTAGGTGTTGCGTTAGGTGTTAGCCGCTTAGCAACGATACAATTATACGCTTTTCTATTCTTTTTTACGTACCGGTAAAGTGCAATCGTCCCTAATTTTATTCACTGCAAATCTGCCATGTACTTTCACTTCGATAACAAAAGCAAGAAATATATTCTTTATTTTATATGTTATAATAAATATTCCTATAAATTAATAGAATGTGTTTGTTTTTATTTGTCAGTTAATTAAAATGTTTATTTTATTCAAAGATTTTATTGTTGATGTTGTATTGACGTAAACAAAGGACACGTAACCCAATGATCATGAAGCGAGAAATTTGAAAATTTCCTTGCGAGTGGTATTTTATCATGGCCAGTCATCTAAGCATAGCGATATGGTATGTTTTCTCCGTGTTTTATGTCAAGTTAGGTGTAAAACTGACCACTTCTGTGTGAAACACAAAGATATGCCATAATTGGATCACACTCTACGACTAAATTCAGTACAAGGACCCAAACGTGTTATTCCCATTGTAAAACAATTTGTTTAAAAAAATAATTCTGATGTTTCTTTTCAATAATGAATTCATAGACTCGTGCTTACTGTCAGCTTAATCCCTAAAATATATATTCTTGGCACACTGGGGGGGGGGCGTGGACCCTCATCTAAAGGAGAACTACGGATGTGCGGCGAGAATGGCCACTTTTTTCAGCGCTCCCACTCCCAGGTATATGAATGGCTTTCTTTTTAGAAAAGAGAGGCCTCATTTTCTTATCTGGGTGCCTGATTTTCACATTTGGCATACGGTATGAATCGCCCAACTTTCGGTCACAGACTGGCTGCGACCTTGGTAGTCTACTAGAAACACTGACCTTCCGCCGCTAGTCACATGGATGTCTTCATAGACGACTTCGGCTAGGCACATATTACTTGACTGTATTAACTTACCTTGTATGTCACGAATTTGATGACTAGTGACTGGGAAATGATAGAGTTATTTTTAAGTAAATAATAACGGACACCCTTAGTAAATATCACCACAGCTTTAATGATTTCTATACACGCAAATACTTTGCGAACATACTAGTACTCGTATTCGTGTACATAATGCATCATCAACATATAAAGTATATCCTGTCTAATAAAGCGTTTATAGCCACTTAACAGTACATGCAGAGCTCCAGATAAGGTTTTGTGAAATTCTTAAATTACTACCAGATTTTCAAAAAGAATTCTTAACTCTGAAATTTTATTCTTAACGTTACTACTAAGTTTTGGAAAATAATTCATATTTTTATAAATGACCTAAAAATAAATAATAATGGTTATTTTCATGCAAAAAAAATCAAAATAAACATACTAGCAACTTTATTTATACGAGTTCAACAGTGTCTTTTCAGTATTATACAATTATATTTTTCAAATACCTTCATATGCCCAAACTGTGCTTAGATTGAATGCCTTAGATGAATTTTTACATATTTCACAATTTAAACGGGTCTCCCCTTCAATCTTTTCAACGATTAGCCACTGGACTTGTCCCTTCCACTCGTTCAATGTTTTTTGTGTGTTTAAGTTTGGACCCGTCGTGTCGCGTTTTTGTTTAGCTTTTCCGACTGTGTCGGAAACTGAACATACAACATCGTATAATATCTTTTCTATAAGTTTTTTAGGACGCTCTCTGGGCGCTGCCGTTGTTTTTTGACAGATAGACTGTATACGCCGCTTTTATTGGTAAAAATGCGCTTTGTTAAACAAACCCGATAACCATTCTATATAAGCACCGCAAAGATCTTTAATACGCGAAAAGAACTCAATAAAAATCGATACGAACCGATGTAAAAATAATATTCGTAACTTGATTTTGTAATTCTTAATGGTACGACAAGATTTTAAAATAAATACGTAACGGACTTGAAAATAATTTGTAATTACGAAAATACGACCCTTATCTAGAGCTCTGAGTACATGTATATTAATGCAGGAAATTAAAATTCTATTCATAAAGCTAATGTAATGGCTAAATAATAAAAATAGACCCCTTATATAGTCGGGGTCTAGTTTTTATTATTTAGCCATTACATAAGCTTTATGGCTTATGTAATGGCTTAATAATAACAAGAGCACCGCCTTGCGGGTGCAGAACGCTCATCTATTTTCTTTTTAAAGGTGAAGGGACTCTCATTTTCAATCACAAAGGAGGGAGGGGTGGAGTGAAGAGGGGTGTATAGTGTGGGGATGGGGACATTTATTACATTATCTTCCAAAAAACCAGAAAAAAAATGCAAAAAAAAAAAAAAAAAATCGGGGGTGGGGGGGGGGGTGGGTGGGTGGGGGGAGGGGATTCTTGGGTGCGATGGTTGGACGGTATTTCAAAAATAAAATAATAAAAATAAATATTTGTGTTTTTTAACCGTTTCAAAAAAAAAAAAATTGGGGTGGGGGTGGGGTGGGGTGGGGTGGGGTATAGTGTGAGGGTGTGGTGGTCATTTGTGAGATGATCTTAAAACAAGAAATGTGTCCACAGGACACGGATGCCCCCAACTGTAACTTTGTCACAACATAAAAGTATAACTGTGTAAACGCTTGGTAGAAGTTATTAGCTTTTTTCAAATCCTAAACGCAGATTTCGAACCTAAACGCGGACCCTAAGTTCAAGGTCAAGGTCACAGGGGTCAAAATTTGTGTGCGTATGGAAAGGCCTTGTCCACATGCATGCCAAATATGAAATTGCTATCTGAAGCGACATAGAAGTTATGAGCATTTTTCGAAATCTAAACGCAAAGTGTGACGGACAGACGGACGGACAGACGAACGGACAGTCCGATCACTATATGCCCTCCTTCTGGGGCATAAAAATGTCTTAGAATATCAAAATAACTCAGAAAGCCACATAAACTAGAGAGCGGACAACATGCTTAATCCTTGAAATGCACTAAGTGACCCCGTGACCTAGTTTTTGACCCGGCATGACCCATATTCGAACTTGACCTAGATATTGTCTTAATACAACTTCTTACCAAGTTTAGTAAAGATCAGATGAAAACTACTTCAATTAGAGAGTGAACACCATGCTAAATCCTTGAAATGCACTAAGTGACCCAGTGACCTAGTTTTTGACCCGGCATGACCCATATTCGAACTTGACCTAGATATTGTCTTGATACAACTTCTGACCAAGTTTAGTAAAGATCAGATGAAAACTACTTCAATTAGAGAGGGGACACCATGCTAAATCCTTGAAATGCACTAAGTGACCCCGTGACCTAGTTTTTGACCCGGCATGACCCATATTCGAACTTGATCTAGATATTGTCTGGATAAAACTTCTGACCAAGTTTGGTAAAGATCGGATGAAAACTATTTGAATTAGAGAGCGGACATGAAGTGTGACCAACCGACTGACCGACCTACAGACAGTGCGAAAACCATATACCCTCTTTTCTTCGAAATGGGGGCATAAAAAAAAATAGGGGGGGAATTCGGGGGGGGAGGACACGGGGGATGGTTTGGGTGGAGTCTATTGTGGTATGTCAGGTAAGAGTAGTTTTGTCAAAGTATCAGTCAAATCTAATCATAAATAAAGAAGTCATGGCAATTTTAGCAAAATTTAATAATTTGACCTTGAGAGTCAAGGTCATTCAAAGGTCAAGATAAAATTCAACTTGCCAGGTACAGTAACCTCATGATAGCATGAAAGTATTTGAAGTTTGAAAGCAATAGTCTTGATACTTTAGAAGTAAAGTGGATCGAAACACAAAATTTAACCATATATTCAAAGTTAGTAAGTCAAAAAAGGGCCATAATTCTTTAAAAATGACAACCAGAGTTATGCAACTTGTCCTTTTACTGTACCCTTATGATAGTTGCGAGTGTTCCAAGTATGAAAGCAATATCTATGATACTTTAGGGGTTAGGTAAAGTGGACCGTAACACAAAACTTAACCAAATTTCAATTTTCTAAGTATAAAGGGCCCATAATTCCGTCCAAATGCCAGTCAGAGTTACATAATTTTGCCTGCACAGTCCCCTTATGATAGTTAATAAGTGTTGCAAGTATGAAAGCAATAGCTTTGATACTGTAGGAATAAAGTGGACCTAAACACAAAACTTAACCAAATTTTCAATTTTCTAAGTATAAAAAGGGCACATAATTCTGTCAAAATGCCAGTCAGAGTTACATAACTTTGCCTTCACAGTCCCCTTATGATATTTAGTAAATGTTGCAAGTATTAAAGCAATAGCTTTGATACTTAAGGAATAAAATGGACCTAAACATAAAACTTAACCAAAATTTTCAATTTTCTAAGTATAAAAAAAGCACATACTTCTGTCAAAATGCATGCCAGAGTTATCTTACTTTGCCTGCCCAGTCCCCTTATGATAGTAAGTAAGTGTACCAAGTTTGAATGCAATAGCATTGATACTTTCTGAGAAAAGTGGACCTAAACGCAAAACTTAACCGGACGCCGACGCCAAGGTGATGACAATAGCTAATTTTTTTTTCAAAAAATTGATGAGCTAAAAATAGACCCCCCTATATAGTCTCTATAGACTATATAGGCTTACTCCTGTGATATTATTATTGGCATATATTGTCTCTTTCGGAGGATATAATTCCAAGCACGATCGGACACTTCCCTAGAACCGCTGATCGTTCAGCTTGGTTACACCAGCACTTAAACCAGATAGACACAGTCGCAGGGCTCCGCCGTGAGGGTGACGTGGGCGATAACTTCGCCCGGGACATAATAATGTCGCCCTTAAATTACATGAAGGAAAAGTTGACTTCGCCTTCTTTTTAAAAACATTGACGTTTTTTTCCTCAACTTTTCCATCTAAAAATTCACTATTTTCACATGTCATAAAGTCAACGATGATGCCTGTTATGTTATCAGTTTATTATCACAGCAAAAGATCGACTGCTGTGAAAGCATATCCAGGCAACTAGCATACATGGGCATTCACTCCAAACAATAACTGTTTAGATCAAAAGATCAAAGTGAGTGTCATTTCATTGACAGTTTTGATAGTTCTCTGTTCTGCAAGTGCAATTAGTACACGCCTTGCAGGCGGAGTTAAGCGGTACATTAACATCCATAGAAACCAATGAGAACGCGTGCATTGTATATACATATGCAGTACTTTACCTGAGCGATGAAATGACGTTGTTATAGACATTTATTTACGCACAAAAATGTTTACACGCGCAACACATTCCCAACAGTAAATATGAATACGATTTATTATAGTATGTTCTACTGTTTACTTGTTTCGTGTTTCAAAACTCTTAAACACTAATTATCCAGTCGATGTGCAATTTATTTTGTCAGACATTAATTCATAACCATATAAACGAAAACTAACAACTCACCCGTGCATAGTGCTAATTTCCATAATATTATCTATCCATACGTAAACGACTTTATTTTATATCCCGATGCCTCTTTGCGCGTGCTGTGAGTTGTCTAATGATTACGTGATAATTGATTGACTATTCGATTTTTTGGCAGACAGCACGGTTAAAGAAAGTCGGAAAAATTATTAAAGAAAAACAAAAATGATTAAAGGTCTATTAATTACGTAGATCCACTATTGTAAAAGTCCAGCTAGTTTTGTCAGTTTGTTAATCCACCGATAATTACGAGTAACAGCCATCTTATATAAACTGGAATCACTGTTCATTTTTATACTAACAAGTCCTAATACGACACAATAGACATTGAGAAAACACATTTCCTCGATTAGATATAAATTATCCGAGTAGAATTAAATTGCTACATCATGACCTTCGACATAGCAAATGGCGGACGTATTGTAACATTCAACCCGCGTTCAATTCAAAGCTGGCGATTCAAATTACCGGTACAAGTAATGGTGATTCAATAATGGTGAAAGCATTAACTGGATTTAACAAACATTTGACAAGGTTTGTTAAACCAGATAACAACAAGTACAATTTGGATTATTAAAGTTAAACAGGTAAGGCATATTGTGTACATATTTCGGACATGTATAAAATTCGGATAAACAGTAATAGATATACTGCATGTCCCATGCATTAAGATTGTGTTTTGTTACGGCTCGTTTTTTCCCCAATTTGGTGATTTCACGGCGCGAAAAATTCCCAATGGCATGGGTACCGGACCCGTTCCAATTGGGTGAAAAAAAACTCTAATTATCACAACATTATGATGTAAATAGGGTTTGGATTGTCATTGCATTATTAAAGTACTTTTTATTTTTATGATGCACATGGATATCACAAGTTTTATTTGTATAAATTGATTTATGTGACATAATTTGTAAGAATTTATTGAATTTGAAATCAAAAAATATTATTTGTTCGTCATTAATGATGATAGGCTTGGTGTTATGAGGGGTATTAAACAGGTGAAGATTTTATTAAACGCTGAACAGAAACCACTTCTCCTTCTAGTGGCCTCACTTCTCCCTAATTTCAGCTCAGGGAGAAGTCATTTCTCCCTCAAGTTTGAACCTAGGCTGAGCCCTGAGTCGTAAGGTCTACATCATCGGACATTGTACTAATCAATTAATCAACATGTATGTATTAATGCATAAAGTAACCACACATACTGCCGTAGACAAAGTGATAACTAACTGCTGAGGTTGATCATTGTAGCCTTTACTGGGATCTGGTAAGGTTCCAAGCAGTTTGAAGATTTAACAATAATTCTTCAGAATTTCGAGAACTTGGAAAAAAAATTAAATCATAAAACTTAAGACATTTTAGCAGACGACATGGAGTTGGTTAATACATGTATGACGACACACTGTGACATATGTATAGATATTACCATTGGAATAAAAAACGGGACAATTGCACTTTACCGCTACGTAAAAAAGAATGGAAAAGCATATAATTTTATTGTTGCTAAGTGCCCAACACCTAACACCTAATGCAACACCTAATAATCCATTTTATCCTATATATTTCCTTAGTATCGGGAGCTACTGCCCCCAAACGCCCGCTTTGTTGATAGTGCCTTTTAGCGGCAAACACGGAGCGCATATTGACAGGAGTTGAAACGAGTATTTGACCCTTACTGTAGTCAATTCAAATGTATGTAAAAACTAATCATCCGATTTTATTGTTGCTTATTAATTCCTCTTTCAAAAAAATATAACTTTTAGTATATTTCCGTTGTTATTAATTGATGTATAGCGAGTTAAACACGAGAAATACACATTTTATGATTTGTCTACGCTCGTTTAACCTTGTACATACTTTGTTACGTAACCAGTAGCTATCCATTAGCGTACATCGAAGCGCCGAGGTTATACATTTTGATGTACCAACTAACGTCTTTTTTCTAATTTTACTTTTATTTCTTGGCCGATTTTGACAAATTATATATCATTAGAAAGCCTACATTTTGTAGTTTTCAGAAATATATGAAGTTTTACTACTTATTTGGGCAGCCCGGCGAGTTATAACTTTAACTTTTGCAAATATCATACCGTTTTAGAATCTATATTTATGGTAAACATAGTCATACTTTATACAGGTTTGTAACGTTTATATTAGGAGTTCAGTTTTTAAAACTACATCTTGCTTAGGAGACATAATTTGTCAAAATCGGCCGAGAAATGAAAGTATAATTAAAAAAAAGATGTGAGTGGGTACATCAAAATGTATAACCTCTGCGCATCAATGTACGCTAATTGATAGCTACTGGTTACGTAACAAAGTATCGACAAGCTATTTGCCGAAACGGTCCCGTTTCATATCCGTCTCATCTAGAATCCGTGCTAAAACAGTGTAATATTTGCAAAAGTTATAGTTATAACTCGCCGGGCTGCCGAAATCAGAAGAAAAACATAATATATATTTATATATCTGAAAACAACGTAACGTAGGCTTTCTAATGATATATAATTTGTCAAAATCGGCTGAGAAATGAAAGTTTAATTTTTTAAAATAGACGTATGTGATTGGGTTCATCAAAATGTATAACCGGCACTTCGATGTACACTAATGGATAGCTACTGGTTACGTTACAAAGTATCGACAAGCTATTTGCAGATACTGTCCCGTTTCATATCCGTCTCATCTAGAGTCCGTGTGGTAAACAATTGCGTACCGGTAGAGTGCAATCTACCCTAAAAAACAACAACATGCAATGGATCTGACGATGAGCGGAAAGTGTTGAATAACTGTGAATTAAGAGGAAGGTAGTTCACGGTAAGCAGTGTTTGTAGTTTCTTTCACCGGCCTTTTGATTATTATACCATGGATCGATGTAGGGTACCCTGTTTTTACAGTAATTTCCCTTGTTTACTAGAAAATAGGCAGGTCCGGGGTCTGCTGCGTTTTATTCCTGTAGTCTTTATACTATATTGGGGTATATTTTTTTATTATTTAGCCATTAGATTAGCTTTATGGATAGAATTTCAAACTCCTGTGCTGTTATCAAGTTCTTTCGTACATGACATATATTTTTTTATTGCACAAATCCATTCCGCTTAGAATAGCCTTTAAGAAAAGGTAGGCATTTATGTTCCATTTAGTTTTGCTTGAAGATGTCGCTTTAACATTTTATTATATAGGAAAACGATTTAGTATATTATGACCTACAACCATAAACACAATCGCGAAAACATATGACAGGAATACTGACAACAACTAATCCACAGCTACAGGGTCTTTATAAACTAACTGTACCTTTTCTTTTCTTTGTTGTCGTTTCAGCATCAGGCATAGGTCCAATGTTATCATCGTCATCATCTTCCTGATCGTCTAACGTGCGTTTTGACAGAGCGCTCATCGTTGATCACTGTTAATGAAGCGATTGCAGTCGCTCAGTCCTCAAATTCATACAGATGAGGGTCGTCCAATATTTTCAAAAGCATTTACCGTCTAATTTTGTGTTGCACAGCATCCAATATCACATACGAGACCACGCCAAAATTAAATATCTTCCTGTTACAAAACACATAGCTAGAAAATTTAAAGTCGCCAAAAGTTCCGTGAATCTCGTATATTTATTAGGTAGGAGTGCACGGACACAATCCGGGTTTTCACAGAACGAAGCCTCAGGCGAGAAATTTGACCTCATATAATTCGAAATAATAACACAACGACTTCTCAGTTCTGTTACGGTGCAAAGTGTGAGATTATACCGCGTTCAAATGTCGACCACGTGTCTTTACTGCATATATATGATGTGAAGCACTTCAACTCGACGTTTTTGCTAAAGGCGAGTTTAGAGGCAACGGTTAGGCGGAGATCAAACCAAGAACCTCGGAGTTTTAGCATCACACAGTATCAAACGTTTACTTCAATAGCTAAAATGTTCAATGTGATTAAATGTAGAATTGTAAATACTCCGATCATTTTCCGCGAAACAAATTGATATTCGTGCTCGCGTTTTCCTGACACAATAAAATGCCATCATAAAAAAATCATAGCCATTAAGGATTACTACATTCGTCTTGGTAATATTGTGACAACATTTTGCAACTAGCGCAATAAAAAAAAATATTACAGATCATACGGATACGGTTTAATTTCGCTTTGTAATGTTGACATGATTTGATCGACATTGCACATTAAGCACGTGCAATTTATTAAACATTTTCATTAAAATTCCGGAACTTGACTGAAGTATATAAAAACATTAGCCTCCGCATTCATAAACTATAACGATAAATTCGTAAATAAGATAGATCCGAGATCTGTAACGAAAAATTAAGAGTAAGTTAATTACAATTAGTAGAAACAGACAGAACTCACTTGCGCTTTTGTATAAAACATGCTTCCCATAAACGATGATTGGTTGATATTGCAGATTAAATTAGATTATGGCTGACATATGTGGAAGCGTAAATTGTTTTAATAAACAACAAATAATATATTACATTTTGAGAGCAAAGTTTAGGACGACCCACTCAAAAGCCGGATGTTTAAATCACGTGACCCAAAAAGTTTACTATTGGAAATTAAATTCACAGGTACAAATAATTAAATGATAGCGCCTGGCTTAAAAGAATCAACCACAAAGTAATACCTTTAGTAAAAGCTTAACTAGATCTATTATGTATTTCCAAACTATAATATTATGCCTAAACACTTCTGCCTAATCCAACATTGCCCAATTTAGACGAGATTGATAGCAGATTGAGACCACTTAGTCAAGTTAATGAAGCTTTGACTATCAATCAATTCAATTGGCATCTCATTAGTTCTCCTGGCCCAAAGTTTTAATGAGTCAGTATCTGTGTCAAATTGTAAACCATTATTATGTGTGTTAAGTCTTCTCAATTCTTGGGTTTTCGTTTTCTATTTAGGAACAGGCCCCAGCCCATATATGTGTAATTATCCAGCTCCTAGCTACTGGCCCTCTGCCAGGCTCTGGGTTGCTGTGATATAAAAGTGGTAAAGGCTTTTTTCAGGTCGACACACTGTAATTGGTGATGTGCTTGACATAAAATGTTTCTGGCATACATTAATACAAACATGTCTTTAATATGTCCTTTTTGCACAAATTAAAACAATATGTGATATGGTGTGTTTGCAAGATAATTATATTAATCCAAGTTTCAAAAACATCAGCTTTTCCAGAAAATGTACATTTTGCAATATAAACACAGATATTCTGAATTTGAGAATTGTTCAGTTTATTTAACCTGAAAAAAAAACTGCACCAATTTATTGTTTGGTGTGTCTGTTTACACCATGTACCTTAATTAGAACCAATAAACCTATAGCAACGATAACACTGCCATAAGAATTTAATTTTGTCCTTAATCAAATAGCACTGTTCTACACCACACAATTTCAACTGCTAGCATAAGACCAGACCATCAGACACTGATGATAGAAATTAGTGCAGCATAACCTTTTCCCTTCCTTGGTGTTTATCGTTTATTCCAAACGTAAGCTTTCGGTTTGATAACAGATTTTTATCAAGTTTTGGATTGAAGCATTTCTTCTTTTGGGAAGAATTATCGCTAAATTTGCTTATTTGGAAAATGAAAACTCTGCTGTGAGATTTCATTTTCAAGAAAATTGCAAGATTTGACAAAAGAGGCTTTTATAAGGCCTAGATTAAGTAAGTTTACATCAACCTGGAAAAGTCAATTTAATAAGTTTGGGCATACTCATGTTTAGCTTGACTATTCACAGAATAGTCCAAACTATTCTACTTACCCAAATGTCGCCTGTATTCATTTGAAATTTCACATGGGGATGGGGCTATTGTGTTAGATCAATTACCAAGGACCACTCAAAAAATGCTCATGTGTAGTCTGATCTTCAACTGCAACTAGAGTAGGTCAAAACATTTCTAATCATATCTCGGCTGATTTCCAAAATGGTTCAGATTCTTTGAAAAACATGGCAGCCAAGGGGTGAAGCGGTTATCCTTATACCTGGTTGCATGGCTGAAGTTTAACCTTGCCTAATCTCTTGAAGTAACATTTTAGTCTGATATTCATAAAATTTAGTAAAAACATTTGTTCTTATGATATCTCATCTCAGTTTGAAAATGGTTTAGGTCCGTTGAAAGACGTAGCCAGTGGGCTGGGGAGTTTTTCTTATAAGGCTCTGGTAAAACCTTGTAAACACTTAAGAAGTCATATTTTGAGTCAAATCTTTATGAGACTAGGTCAGAACATTTGTAGTAATAATATCTCTACCAAGTTGCAAAATGGTTCCAGTCTGTTGAAAAACATGGTGGTAAGGGAGCGGGGCAGTTTTTTTTATATATGGCTATGTTGAAACCTTGTTTTCTCTTGTGAAGTCACATGTTTTACATAATCTTCATGAAGCTGCTCATAATATTTTGTTTAATGATATCCCATATTGAGTTTAAAAATGGTTCTAGTTTGTTAAAAAATATGGCTGGCACTGGATATGTTAGTTTAGATTTTTATGCCCCCCTTCGAAGAAGAGGGGGTATATTGCTTTGCACATGTCGGTCGGTCGTGCCGTCCACCAGGTGGTTTCCGGATGATAACTCAAGAACGCTTGAGCCTAGGATCATGAAACTCTATAGGTACATTGATCATGACTCGCAGATGACCCCTATGGATTTTGAGGTCACTAGGTCAAAGGTCAAGGTCATGGTGACCCGAAATAGTAAAATGGTTTCCGGATGATAACTCAAGAATGCTTAGGCCTAGGATCATGAAACTTGATAGGTAGATTGATCATGACTCGCAGATGACCCCTATTGATTTTTAGGTCACTAGGTCAAAGGTCAAGGTCACAGTGACCCGAAATAGTAAAATGGTTTCCGGATGATAACTCAAGAACGCTTAGGCCTAGGATCATGAAACTTGATAGGTAGATTGATCATGACTCGCAGATGACCCCTATTGATTTTCAGGTAACTAGGTCAAAGGTCAAGGTCACAGTGACACGAAATAGTAAAATGGTTTCCGGATGATAACTCAACAACGCTTATGCCTAGGATCATGAAACTTGATAGATAGATTGATAATGGCTGGCAGATGACCCCTATTGATTGTCAGGTCACTAGGTCAAAGGTCAAGGTCACGGTGACCCGAAATAGTAAAATGGTTTCCGGATGATAACTCAAGAACGCTTATGCCTAGGATCCTGAAACTTGATAGGTAGATTGATCATGACTCGCAGTTGACCCCTATTGATTTTCAGGTCACTATATGAAAGGTCAAGGTCATGGTGACCTGAAATAGTAAAATGGTTTCCGGATGATAACTCAAGAACGCTAATGGCTACGATCATAAAACTTCATAGGTACATTGATTATGACTCGCAGATGAACCCTATTGATTTTGAGGTCACTAGTTCTTTTCTGCTTCTTAAGTGCAACATTTTAACACTGGTTGAAGTTGCTTCTTTCTGAATAGGATTACAACCATTTGAGAGAAACTTTAACAGATAGTGTTGAGTTGAATTTTTTTTGTGTGACGTTGTTGGTGATGATGATGATGATGATGATGATGATGATGATGATGATGATGATGATGACGATGATGACGATGATGAAGATGATGATGCAGCTGATGATGATGATGTTTCTGCTGCTGCGTGTTATGATGATGATGATGATGATGATGACAAAGATACTGGTGATGGATTCAAAAATATGAACAACAACCAAAATATCTTGACTCACTCAAATTGACTTTTTCCATTACTTCAATTTATAATATTATTTTTTATTCAAGAAGATCTCATTATGATCAATCAAGTAAAAAAATAAATAAAAATAATAAGAATGTAAGATACATGATTATAGTCAGGAACGTTTATTTGAAATTTCTCCAATTGATCTATAAATATTTTACAATCGACCTATTTAACGTTGTGTAGACAGTCTCTTTTGCAGGAAAGACAACTAGCTAGTTGCTAGCTGGGGTGTTCAGGTAGAGTTGTCCCCCATAAATTCGATATATTTTCCACTATTGTGTCATAATAATGTGCCTAGAAATTAAATATTTATGCCGGGTGTACTTTGTCCAGGGTTTTCCATGGAAATCCATGGAAAATATTAGGCTGGAGTATTCGGACTAAGTTTCCAGCCTTTTCCAGCGTCAATATTTAAAAAAAAAGGGTGGAAAATTGTCCATGGTATGTGGAAATAGCCTGGAATAGTTTCCATGGTTTTCCAGGCTCCCTGGAATAATTACCATGGAACAATTTCCAGGGTTTTCCAGCCAGCATGGAATAAATACCGTCCGAATACTCCATGTAATCTGGAAAACCATGGAAAACCATGGATTTTTTTCCAGGGTTTTCCAGATTACATGGAGTATTCGGACGGTATTTTTTCCATGCTGGCTGGAAAACCCTGGAAAATGTTCCAGGGTTTTTCTTTGTTTAATATTCCATGGATGCCTGGTATAACATGGAAAATTGTCCAGCGTTTACCATGGTCACTGAATAGAAAAAGAAATTTCTGGTCTAAAAACAATATTCATGTATTAAATGAATACAATACTCACAGCTTAAATAAATCATAATTTAAGGTTAGATTAAAACAAAACAAAAAATCATCATAATGCCTTAGTTTCTTCGATGTATTATTTTGTTCACAATTCATCAAAATATAACATCAGATTACAAATTGTGTTACATTTATTTAACAAATTATTCAGATCAAACAAGTGTTGTTTAATACATGCTTACAAAGCCTCTAGGTCCATTATCATAAATCAGGCCCTAACATAACAGAACAGGCGCTACTTTAAAAGTTAAAAAGTATAATGCAACCTTAACAACATGTATTCAAAGTAACAAAATACAAGCAAGTCAAGTAATATACAGTAACAATTCACGAACCCTGTACAAACGATATACAAGAAACAAAATGAAAAATTTAAGTTATTTTAGCTACTTCATGTTTGTCACAATATATGTAGCTGCCCATGAGCACAAGGATACTATTTTTCTCAGCTACTTTCACTTTAATGCAATTTAGGTGCTCAATTTCATTAAAATACTTTTATATAATTTTATTGTTCAAAGAAATTCAGAACATAATGCATGTACATGTATTACTTTCCAAGTGACAGTTTAAAATATAATTGCAAGTCTAAAACTTGTGAAGGCAGCTTAGTAAATTATAAGTACCCAGGTGGGATAAAATTACAGTTTTTAAAAACTTTTTTGTTAATTAGCTGGGCTTCAGTAGGTCGTGGATCTTTTATAGAACTTGTACTGCTGTTATACTGTACGGCTCCTCCATGATCTCTGAAGGAAAAACAAAGCAAACAATATTACAAGAAAGTCATAAGTTTTTTACATTCATCTGTAAAAGTAAATGTGCAGCAATCATATGATTGAATATCTATACCTCAATGCTCATTCATATTTTAATCTATTTTAGATATTTCATATCACTGCTCAATTCGGTACATCTGGCTTTTTTGTATTTGAGCGAACATTTACGATCCTAAGTAGTTAGCAATTATTTCTTTTCCATTTACTGAAATTTATTCTCTTAAAGTTTGCAAGCGGGCTTTAATCTACTTGCAAACAGGCAACCACACAGGAAAACTGAGACTTTCAAGTGAATAAATTGGTGATTTAAGTTATATTTTTATATGACTCTCTTTTATTTTGAAATTTATATTGTTGTTTTCTTAAATGCCCCAAAACGGGGTACACTAGCATGTATCTGGAAACTCAAATTTTAGGAATTTTATATTCAGATATAGCTATATGAAAGATATGCTAATTTGCTAATTCATATAAAAATAACCTGTAATTGAAACTAGACCAAAATATTGGATACCAAAAAGACAAAATACTTTCAGGTGGTTAACACTTAATTACTTATATGAGCCCGGGGCATAACAATATTTACCATGAATTTGTGGCCATGTTAGTCCTCTTGGTAAATGCGCCAAAAGAGCCGCTTTGCTGTCTTGGGTTATTTCCCTGCCAAACTCTGCAGTATCTTCCATCAACTGGTCAGCTACAGTTAAAGCACATAATGAAAATGTATATAGAAAATAATACAAGTATTGTTTTAAATATTTAGTAAAATTGTCTTTAAATAATAACTTACAATGAAGTTAATACATCACAAAGCATAGCATAACAAAATTTGTAGGTATGATTAGTACAAATTTATTATTGCTATAATTAGAATGATGTGTAATTCTATTGGTATGAAAATGCACAGTGAAACCTCAAAAACAATGCTATTGGTTTAATTAATTTATTTATAAACATTAACAGCATTAATGAGCATTGAGTTCTCATCATGCACAGCACATAACTCCCTTAGCCTAAGTTCCCTAGCCATGCATTATAAACTTCCGATACTACATTCAAGCTTATTAATATCTCCACATAGGACTTCCTTTATCAAGCTGCAAACTGCACTTAGTGAAAATGTGTGTGACAGCTGCTTTTAAACTTCTATATTTGCCATACTTTTACCTAAAATGTCACATAAAAAAGGTCTACAATGATGACATAAGAAGAATAAATTTAAAGGAATATTTAGAAATAATGAAAAGCACAAACCTTCAGTTGTTGTTCTATTCCTAGACAGACTTCTGAAACACTTGTATGCATCACTTTTTAACAACATTTCATGTCACTTTCCAAATGATATCCATACATTATTATTTTAAGAAATTCTTGTTAATGGAAAAACTCATTAACTCTACTGTTTGTGAACATTACATTAACTTCATTTTAACAACAAGATTAACCTGCAAATTTTCTACAATACGCCAGAATTTCAATCTAACAGGTAAACTTTCTGTATTTGAACTCAGCAAATCAGAAAAGGCTGTGATATTTTATAACCAATAGATTAGCAGCAGACATATCTGACTCACACACAGGTTTATCAGATAGTTTGTTAATTGCAAACATGAACTGTAGTTAAATATTGAGTGTGTATACACCTTGAACAGGGTTAAAGAATTTAAACTTGTAGACATTGCTTTGAAAGTTACTACTATTACTTCTACTACTAGTACTACTACTACTACTACTACTTCTGCAAAACTACTACTACTATTACAACAGCCACAACAACAACAACAACAACAACAACTACTACTACTACTACTACTACTACTACTACTACTACTACTACTACTACTACTACTGCTACTTCTACTTATACTACTACTACTACTACTACTACTTCTACTACTACTACTATTACTACTACTACTACTACTGCTGCTACTACTGCTACTACTACTACTACTGCTTCAACTACTACTAGTGCTTCAACTACTACTACTACTACTGCTACTGCTGCTGCTACTGCTGCTACTACTCCTGCTGCTGCTGCTGCTGCTACTACTACTGCTGCTGCTGCTGCTACTACTACTACAACTCCTGCTGCAGTGACTACTACTACTACTACTACTGCTGCTGCTGCTGCTGTTACTTCTACTACTACTACTACTACCACTACTACTACTACTACTACTACTACTACTACTACTACTACTACTAGTACTTCAACTACTATTGCTACTACTACTGCTACTACTACTGCTACTGATGCTGCTGATGCTGCTACTGCTACTACTGCTGCTGCTGCTACTTCTACTACTACTACTTCTACTACTACTACTTCTACTACTACTGCTGCTGCTGCTGCTAATGCTACTTCCTTAACTACTACTACTACTGCTGCTACTAGTATTGTTATTATTATTTATACTACTATTGCTACCGTTACTGCTACTATTCCTGTAAATGCTAAAACAACAACACAATAATAACTGCTACTACTGCTACTGTCACTTAAATTTGCACCAATAGTATAATTATCAGTAGTTTAACTGCTTATACAACTTATACAACAACCACTTTTACTTCTACTCCTACAACATATTCTACTGCCAGCCTCAGCATTACTACTTCTACCACTACTACTACTACTATAACTACTACTATTTCTGCCCAAACAATGCACATTGTTTTATGTTTTATTCATATGTTGTGTAAATTGTTGAACTCTGATTTACTTTGAATAAAATGTGTTGCATTTTTATAAGTTATTTTCTCCTCTTATAAAGTCTAAGTTTTTTCCAGGGTCAGCTGAAAATGTTAGAGTCTTTTCCATGCTTAAAAAATTCTATGTTCCACTTTCCATGCTATCTGGAAATATTTTCCATGGTTATCCAGCCTAAATCCAGCGTTTTCCATTCCTTTTCCATGCTTTTCCATCCAAGGCTGGAAAATGCTTGGAAAAAAAGTCCACGTTTCATGGACATTTCTAGAACAAAACCCTGGAAAACCCTGGAAACTGTTTTAAATTCCTGGGATTTCCATGGAATTCCATGTTATACCATGGATTTCCAGCCTAAGTTCCATGATTACCCTGGACAATGTACACCCGGGAATGTTTCATAAGTATTTTTATTATTTTGAAAAATCTGTTCAATTGATATTCCGAATTAAATAGTTTCCATATAAAATAGTTTAATTGTTGAATTGTATGTTTAAATATGCGAAAATGATAGAGAGGATGTAACCAACTCATATCGTAACAAACAATTTGTTTACATGGTACCTGTACAGATCAGCAAAATATAAATCATCCTAACCTTCCAAACTAAAACATGTTTTCTATAATGTATGAGACGGGGGACATTTTGACTTTGGGAAATAAATGGATTTGTTCACAAGTTTTCTATGTCTTTTAATTGTGATCTTATGTATTTATTTACAACACCATGCAGCTTGGAAAAGTGTTAAGTCCAAAATTAATATTCTAGCAATAACACAAAGTTTTACACACATACTCATAGACCGAACTGGGTAGCGGGAATCAACTACCGGTAATAATGCGATCTAACACAATGTTCAACACAGGTTTAAATCAGGGCCCTTGCTACACTTTGGGGGATAGGGGCCGGGGTCCTTAGAGGGGAGAATTTCGCGTCGTTTAGGGCGAAAAGGGGAATTTTAGAAGATCTTTTCACCAACCATTCAACACTTAAAATTGCTATATTTTAATGTAATTTAAATAAATATACATTTAATCAAAGATAAATAGCACGATACCAGCTGGCAACAAAGGTATAAAAGTAAAACAAAACAAAAAAATTTTGGAGGGGGGAATTTTTAGCTGAAATATGGGAAAAAAGTATCCTTTTTTACATGGGGGAAGCAGCCGATATACGGCGGTAAAAAGTGCAAATCGAGGGCCCTGTAAATACATAATTATTAACATCATGCAAGTTCAGGTTGGTTTCTGATCCAATATCTGCAATCTTAAAAATTGTATATTACAGAAATTCGTGTCATGATGCTTTATCTCAGAACTACACGGCAATCCATTTTCCATTTGATTATTTCTCTCATGACAATATCCTTCGGCAAATAAGTAAGCAGTTCAACATGAGAATATTGTGGTACTGAGGTTACTGATATTTCTGGGAATAAGATTACAGAAGCCATCAACCAGTGTCTTCTTGTTTAGTTTCTTTGAAAAATTGTGTTTAAAAAAGTGCATATCTCTGTATTTTTAGCTCGGCTATATATAGTGGAGCTATCCTACTCAACCCGGCGTCGGCGTTCCCGTTGGCTAATGTTGAAGTTTGCGTACCACCTCAAATATTTTCTATATCCCTTGACATATTGCTTTTATATTTTGCATTCTTCTTTACCAACATGACCCCAACCTATAAACAAGAGCAGACAACTCTATCAATCATTTTGTAAGAATTATGGCCCTTTTTCCACTTAAAATTTGCATATTATTGATAAATCTATGTTCAAGTTTGCATACCACCTCAAATATTTTCTATGTACCTTGACATATTGCTTTTATATTTTGCATACTTCTTTACCAACATGACCCCAATCTAAAAACAAGAGCAGACAACTGTATCAAGCATTTTGTAAGAATTATGGCCCTTCTTTCACTTAAAATATGCATATTATTGATAAATCTATGTTAAAGTTTGCGTACCACCTCGAATATTTTCTATGTCCCTTGACATATTGCTTTCATATTTTTCATACTTCTTTACCAGCATGACCCCAATCTATAAACAAGAGCAGACAACTGTATCAAGTATTTTGTAAGGATTATGGCCCTTTTTATGCCCCCGGATCAATAGATCGGGGGTATATTGTTTTTGTCCTGTCTGTCATTCTGTCCCAAAACTTTAACCTTGGTTAAAGTTTGATAACTTTTGCAATATTGAACATAGCAACTTGATATTTATCCTGCATGTGTATATCATGGGGCTGCTCATTTTGAGTGGTTAAAAGTCAAGGTCAAGGTCGTCCTTCAAGGTCAAAGGTCAAATATCATTGTATATTTCTTTCCTAAAACTTTAACCTTCGTTAAAGTTTTATCATAACTTTTTTAATATTGAACACAGCAACTTCATATTTGGCATGCATGTGTATCTCGTGGAGCTGCACATTTTGAGTGGTGAAAGGTCAAGGTCATCTTTCAAGGTCAAAGGTAAAAAAAATAAATAAAAAATGTCATCTCTCCATTCAATCTCTTACTTACTTCTCGTGGAGCTGCACATTTTGAGTGGTGAAAGGTCAAGGTTATCTTTCAAGGTCAAAGGTCAAATATATGGCTTCAATGCGGCGCAATAGGGGGCATTGTGTTTCTGACAAACACATCTCTTGTTTAACTAAGAAAATTGAAAATTTGGTTAAGTTTTGTGTTTTGCTCCACTTTATTCTTAAAGTATTAAAGCCATTGCTTTCATACTTGCAACACTTACAAACTATAATAAGGGGACTGTGCAGGCAAAGTTATGTTACTCTGACTAGCATTTTGACAGAATTTTGGCCCATTTTATACTTAGATAATTGAACATTTGGTTAAGTTTTGTGTGTTGGTCCATTTTACACCTAAAGTATCATAGCTATAATTGCTTTCAGACTTGGAACACTCGCTAACTATCATAAGGGGTAGAGCTGCAACGATTCGATTTCAGACACTCCGATACTGATTTTTTCGATTTGATTAATCTTCAAACCTAGTTTTATTTATTCACTTTTATGCCTCAAAATAAACGTTTCTGTTCAAATGTGATTTCAATAAAACACATAAAAAAGAATAGCAAATTAGCACTCATTTTTAATAGAAAAACTTCTGACTAGAAGATTGTGTTGATTACACAATAATATAAAAAATAAATAAATAATCATAAGAACGTATCTGGAATCAGTTGAATGGTAGTATTATCACTTTTATACTTTTACCCAAAACCGCATAAGCATGTCTACCATTGTGCCATGACAGCATCACCTGTTACCTGTAGGACAAATCACATTCTCTAATAAACTTAACAAAACTCCAACAGAAATAGAACTACTTTTCTGGCTGGCGACTTGAGTAGTTGCACTTGTGCGACCTCTTAGACTTGCTAAATCAACGTTATGTTTGCGTTTGACATATTGCATTAGATTAGTGGTTGAGCCGGACTTAGCGTACGCCACATGCGTGAAGCACAGTTTACTCTTTTCTTTATCGGTAGGGCTACCATCCCGAAACCCAAAATACTGCCACACTTTTGATTTTAGCTTCTGATATCGTAATCGAATTGAAGCATTTCGAATCGATTTTCGATGAATCGGATCGAATCGTTGCAGCTCTAATAAGGGGACTGTACAGGAAAAGTTGCATAACTCTTGTTGGCATTTTAATGGAATTATGGCCCTTTTTTGACTTTGAATATTTTATTAAATTTTGTGTTTAGATCCACTTTACCTCTACAGTATCAAGGCTATTGCTTTCAAACTTCAAATACTTTCTTATTATCATGAGGGTACTGTACCTGGAAAGTTGAACTTGACCTTGACATTTGAATGACCTTGACACTCAAGGTCAAATTTATTTATGATCAGATTTGATTAACACTTTGACAAAACAACACTTACCTGACATACCACAATGGACTCCACCCAAACCATCCCCCATCCCCACCCCAGAATCCCCCCCCCCCCAAAAAAAAGTATTTGTTTCCCTTTTTTTCCTTACTTTTGAAAGATAATCTAATAAATGACCACCCCCTCCGCATTATACCCCCCTCTCCACCCCCACCCCACCCACACCACCCAAAAAGATTTTTTTTTGAAACATTGTAAAAAAACAACAAATATTTATTTATTTCATTTTTGAAGGACCATCCAGCCCAAGCTATTGCTATCATACTTGAAATAAAATCTTTTTACTTTGTTTTATGTCCTTACAAATGTTCAATAGATTGTGGAAAATATACCTGAACTCAATTATGGTCCTCTTCCACTTAGAATATGACTATATTACCTTGACCTTATTGAATATGAACAATTTCCCCATGATGGCTTACATTATACTGTCAAGCTTTCGAATAGTCGAGCGCGCTGTCTTCTGACAGCTCTTGTTTACAGATATTATTGAAACTTGGCATGTTTCTTCCCAATCCTTGAGCAACATCATGGATCAATTCTTATTACTCTGACCCATCTTTGCTGATCTAGAGTTGGATTGCAATTTGGGCCTGTGGGGTCAAGGTCATTGTTACTAAAAAATAGGAAAATGAATTCCTTTCCATAACTTTACTTTGTGTAGAAGTGTTTTGCTGTAATTTTTGTTGTAAGTGGCGTATATGCAGCCTGGAACTGCATTTGGGCCCATTTGGGCGAAGTCCACTGATATAAAATACAAAAAATGTTTCTGTTAAATAATGACAGAAATAATAGAAAATTGCAGTGGGTGAAAAAAAGTAGGGTCAACGGCTGATTTTCAATATATTGGACATCTCAAAATAACAAATCGCAATATAGTGAACAGTCATGGAAACTAATTTTATGTGGCTGGTTGCCCACCAACTTCTGAAATAAGGTTGTCCAGCAAAAAATCTACGAGCGCAGAGCCTTTCTTATGCTTTATATACACAGGGTTGTCATTATGATTGTAAACAAAGGATTATTTTGGAATAGTAACCGATTTGGCCGGGGGTCAAGGGGGCCGCCTAGGCCCCCCCTGTAGGTCCAGGGCTAGGCCCTTGTAGGGGGGTCAGGGGGGCGAAGCCCCCTGACCGAAAACGAATTCTAGACATTTTAGGGGGGACAAAATACTGCTATTCTCAGAGCATAAAAAGTTAAAATGAGGTCTAAAAAGAATAGAACATTTGAAGATTTTCACATTTTTAGTATTCTGTACAATGTAAAAACATATTATATTGATAGATCTTTGCATGTTCCAATTCTATCCATAACCCGATAATCCAGTTTTATTACGATTTCTTTTTTTCAAAACCAAATTACGGTCTATATTGACGATGAATGTTGTCCGCCATTTAACGCAAGTGCATATACAAATTGAATTGTGGGATTGGGGAATTCCCATTGAACATGCGTGAATCACGTGACGCGATTTGAGAGCATTGAGAACCGTTTATATTTAGTAATTACGAAATATCAACGACTCAATCTAAACTGTTACATGCACCTCCTTTCAGAAAAGTTTGCGAATGTTAAAGTGAATTTCTGAGAATAAAAACGCGTCTTTCTTTAAATTTTACCAAGTACTTTTCATTCCGGATCGTGATGTAACTTGTCAGGTCATTCATGCATGTAGACCTATATGTATGCGTAGCTTGGCAATCTCAAAACACGTTATTTACCTACTTATTACATTATGTGTTATGACCATTTGTATAACAAAATACATTTTTTAATTTCAGTATTTTCAAATACGTATAATTAAATGATCAAAACTTCCGATCGCAATTTTTAAGATTCGGGAAACACAACCGATTTTCTGGCGATTTTAACCGATGAATTTGATCGGCAATCGGTTAATAATGACAACCCTGTAAACATTTTGTTTTTCAATGAATGTACAATGTGAGTTCAGACAGTAGTTTATCAAATAACATAAATGACACGTTTTGTACATTGTTTTCACATATTATTTATGACCTTATAATTTAGTTTTTATAAGCAATTTCAGCAAAGCTAAACAGGCTAATCAGACTGTTCAATTTCTTAATGCTGTCAATTTTACACAAGAAGCCAACTGTCACAAAAGAATGTTTAATTCCTTGTGCAACACAATATATACACTGCATACCATTCTCATCATTTGTTAAACATGGCCCATTTTCAAGCCATCCAAGTTATAACTCACGTTTACATTTAGATTGATCGTACTCCTTACTGTATTTTTTTCCAGAAAGGTTTGGCTTTTCTGGCAGAGAAACACCTTGAATAAATTGCCACATTTTTACAGCTTTGTTACGCTGTGGCTGCAGCCATTTTGAAAAGAAATTATACAGCATCTGACATCATTGGCTGATTAACTTTATGTGTATTTGATGTTTTGTATAACGCAATTTCATTGCCTGTGACCATTTCACGCAAGAGGGGTAAAAGTATTGATGAATACCGCACAATGTATCAATTAATAAGAACTGCTTTTTCAAAAAGCTATTCGCCCAGCCGGACGGACGGCTTTTGAAATTCAACCGCCTGGCGTAAAAATTAGTAGCCCCAGGCGAGCAGGCAACTGTCAATTTCCATCCCTGATGTACCTGCAGTGTTGTACTTTTGCACTTCACTTCTCCTCAATAAGATACATCAATCTATTAAGTTTGAAGTTGATATATGTAGCTTTCATAGTCTTGAGGTTATGCAACACAAAATGTACAAAACTGCAACCTTTTCACATCTTTTGATTTAATTTAGAGCAAATGTGCGCAGGTGAATATTCAAAGTACAATTTTTATCAACTTATCATTAAATATTCATGTTCTTGAAAAGGATACTCTTAAATCAGATTTCTTTTCTGTTTGTGACACTACTGTTTCTCTGCTTTTATTGTCGCATTGATTATTCAAGGACTGTTTTCAAAAAATTGGCTTACCAAACACCAATTTTAAGAAAATACAATCACAGAGACAAATTGTGTCTCTTAAGTAACTGAGCGATATTTCGAAGCTAAAGATCAGCTGATTTAAAATTTCCTTCAAGAATTGTTATGAAAAATTGAAATATTATCAAATCCAGAGTTTCATTTCAATCTATTACTGTCATTTTATGGGGAAAATTTATCTTTTGTGTAAAATGGTTGTTTTCTTACGATTAATGTTGAATAAAATCAGGTTATGATACACAATATACGGTGAAAGAAATCAATGTTTGAGGTTTGAGAACTTGCATTAAGTGCAAAGCCTTTTTGCAAGAATTGCAATTTAACATGTAAAGCTACTGCCCTTGATAAGTCTTAATTAATGAAAACCTGTCGACAGTTTTGTTCTAAGTTCTTCTTTTTTTACATTTTTCAAATATTTAAATATTTACATTAAAAACACAATATCCCCTTTGGAAAAAACTATGGTAATTCTTATTGCTCCAAAAGCAACTGAACTCTGTTAAATATAAGGTCTTGGGCCCTCCCCCTCCCAGTATTAAGTTAAAAAAACAAACTTGGCAATACACATGTCTTGAAAAATATCAATGAAAGTGTTACCAATACTTTACTATATATATTTCACAAATTTTTATGAAGGGAAAATGGTTTTTAACTTTTTTGATTACCTGAGCTGAATGTGCTAATGGTAAGCATTTGTGATTGCTTTTTGATCAACCAATCTTCATGATATGATTTCAGAACATTAGTCTCCATGATATCTTAACTGCATGGGTTAATCAAAGCGCTGAAGGCACTGAAGATGTTCGCTATTGCATAATTTAACACACAATTCATTTTTCAAAATCAATCGCAAGTTTGAAATGAACACACGCCATTCAACTTTATATAGTGTGTGTCATAGCGCACGGGTCGAGTTTTGTGTGCACTTTTTATCATCCTTATTATTTCATAGAAATAACTTAGACAAAATAAAAACAACATGCTTTTTGGACGTTCTGAAAGCATAGAAAGTATGATGAAAATGGTAATGAGAACTTAATATAAAGAAAATTTGCAGTCACCATCATATTAAAGGAATATAAATTTTCTAATATCAAATAACTTTCTCACCAAGAATATAAATTCATAATGAAAGTTCTGTGTACAAAACTTTTGATTTTTCACACCATATACAAATTCAAAATATACAATAATCTTCGTATCTTGTATATGGAGGAATAAAAGTATATAAACATTGCTGTTTATGCTTTACTTGTTACCCGAGCAGTTCACACGGTGTCAACAACGCTGACATAAACATAGGCATAGAGCACTAATGCGCTTTTAGGCGTAGCTGTTTTACTCAGTTTTCATCTTAGTGACTTTTACATAACGCCAACAGACACGCATGAATATTTTCGAATATTTAATAAGCTGATTCGAGATACAACCTCTGAATTTTTGCTTCATCACTGCGTATGTGCTCAATTCAAAGGATGTAGCACTGTTCAGTGTAAGGAATGCCGGACTACTCTCTGTATGCTCAAACGACACAAATTGTGGCACTGTTACAATTACGCGTTACAATCCATCTCTCAGAATTTCACTTTCGCCTCCAAGATGAGAAAGCAATCATAAGCGAAATAGTATAGTGTCACAATAAGAGAAAATCATTTAATTATCATACCACAATGCTTGGTCAGCACGTCTGAAAATCATTCATTAATGTGTGGATAGGCTGCCATTATTAACAAGTTTGCTATTTTGAATTCAATTTTGTTTCAAAACACATTGTTTTTAAATGTGGCATTTTCAATTCTCAATGAGATATGTAATGACCATCGTCATGCGAAAATGGATCTTATTCCATATGCGCCCATCATATAAATAGCCCACTCAGCTATTTCTCCTTCTGGTAAGGAGAAACATAACATATTGAGTGATTTTATAGCAAACAGCATCGCCTATGGCCTGGCTGCGCAAAAGCTTATGTTGGGTTTAACAAACGCTTGCCGAAACGCATAAGACCCATTTTCGCATGACGGCGCTATTGACGTGTGATTTAAAAGCGTCGAAAGAAAACTGCCTTTAAATCAAATATCAACATAAGAAATATTTCGATAGTAAAGAAAGATACTCATAACAAGGCATATGAGGACACATATGAAGTGCTCTCCCGTAGTATATTTATGCCCCCCTTCGAAGAAGAGGGGGTATATTGCTTTGCTCATGTCGGTCTGTCGGTCGGTCGGTCCGTCCACCAGGTGGTTGTCAGACGATTACTCAAGAACACTTGGGCCTAGGATCATGAAACTTCATCGGTACATTGATCATGACTCGCAGATGACCCCTATTGATTTTGAGGTCACAAGGTCAAAGGTCAAGGTCACGGTGACCCGAAATAGTAAAATGGTTTTTGAATGATAACTCAAGAACGCATACGCCTAGGATCATGAAACTTCATGGGTAGATTGATCATGACTCGCAGATGACCCTTATAGATTTTGAGGTCACTAGGTCAAAGGTCAAGGTCACGGTGACCAGAAATAGTAAAATGGTTTCCGGATGATAACTCAAGAATGCATACGCCTAGGATCATGAAACTTCATGGGTAGATTGATCATGACTCGCAGATGACCCCTATCGATTTTGAGGTCACTAGGTCAAAGGTCAAGGTCACGGTGACCCGAAATAGTAAAATAGTTTTCGGATGATTACTCAAGAACGCATATGCCTAGGATCATTAAACTTCACAGGTAGATTGATCATGACTCGCAGATGACCCCTATTGATTTTGAGGTCACTAGGTCAAAGGTCAAGGTCACTGTGACCAGAAATAGTAAAATGGTTTTTGAATGATAACTCTCAAGAACGCATACGCCTAGGATCATGAAACTTCATGGGTAGATTGATCATGACTCGCAGATGACCCCTTTTGATTTTGAGGTCACTAGGTCAAAGGTCAAGGTCACGGTGACCAGAAATAGTAAAATGGTTTCCGGTTGATAACTCAAGAATGCATATTCCTAGGATCATGAAACTTCACAGGTAGATTGATCATGACTTGCAGATGACCCCTATTGATTTTGAGGTCACAAGGTTAAAGGTCACGGTGACCAGAAACAGTAAAATGATTTTCGGATGATAACTCAAGAACGCTTTTGCCTAAGATCATGACACTTCATAGTTACATTGATCGTGACTCACAGATGACCCCTATTGATTTTCATGTCACAAGGTCAAAGGTCAAGGTCACAGTGACAAAAAATGTATTCACACAATGGCTGCCACTACAACGGACAGCCCATATGGGGGGCATGCATGTTTTACAAACAGCCCTTGTTTTTATCTACTCACACTAATGTGTGGTTTGACAATGCTAATACACATTTTAATGCGGTGAATATGCAACTAACAAGTGAAAAACACAACACAATAGTTTAACTTTTGTTTAATTGTATTGATTTATTTAGAAAAGAAAATTGCAAACTTTATTTCAAAGTCAGCGTATACGCCGACTACATTTTTAAAAGATATTTATTGTTATAAATATATTTTATATAATATATTTAGTTGTTTTCGGTTTTAGCGATTATAAAGCATTTGCGACGTTGCCTATAGTATGCCTGTAGTAATTGATGAACTCGTGTGAATATAAACAAGCTAAACCTTCTACTAACCTTCTACTATTGTGTTGCTAGCGCCCGTAAATACAAAAGATCGCCGCTATCTGTTGAGAATCAAAGAATTTTCCAGCATGAACAAGGTTACGAAACAGGTCATTCGTATTATTATTATAAATTGTTTGTTATATTCGGGTTTAGTGATTATGAAACATTTTTTTGTTTTTGTCTATCGTATCGCTGAAGTTATTGTTGAACTTATGTTCAACGTTTTATAAATTGAGAATATAAATAAGCGATAACTTTTTCCCGAATCTATTAATAGCCTTAATTTACGACCTGTACTACGTCATTAAGGTGTATGTGAGAGCATAACCTATTGCGTTGTTATCGCTCGTGGACTTTCCTTTGTTTATCGACAGGCGCATCTATTAATAGCCTCATATTATGAATGGCAAAAATACTACGTCATGAAGACGCTGCAGAAAGTGGACTATTTTATTCATTCATAAACAATCTCTTCCGCGACATGTACGCTACGATCATTGTTCATTTATTCTTTGCTATAAAAGCACCGTTCAAAACTATTGCATTTAACACGATATTAATATCATGTTTCCATTTGTGAATGAATATAATTGGAGAACTCAAACCTCATGCATAAATTATATAACTCTTTCTCGCGCTGATACGCGTAGTAAGCGGGTATTGGGCTCCTAGTAGCTAAGCCGTATCGACCTGAATTTTAGACTAACCACCTTAGACGGTCGCTGAGTTGGTCAAACTAAAGGAAAAGCTTATGAACACTATACTGGTCTACAGGTCACATTTATTGCCTGAGACTTGTTCAACAAATTTTAATCAATGATATCTCATTCAAGAACAAAATTGGATTATTTGGGGTCAAAACTTGGTCACTAGGTCATATTTAATAAAAAGCTTGTGAACATTCTAGAGGTCACATTTATTGCCAAATCCTCGTAAATCTTGGTCAGAACATTTATTCCAAAGATATCTCAGCCAAATTCGTAACTTGGTCGCATGGGGTCAACAAAATTTAGGTCACTAGGTCAAATAAAAGAACAAGTTGTGGACATTCTAGAGGCCACTTTTTTGCCCTATCTACCAGTATATGAAACTTGATTTGAGCATTTGTTACTTTGATACATCTGCAAACTTAGTTACTGGGCCATCTGGGATAGAACCCTTCTCAAAAAAGTGTGTGAAATGTTCGTTTTAAGTACGTTTTGCGTGTGTTAAATGTGGCGGTATTGGCACTGCGTTTTTTGTGCGCTTTTTCTTACCGAGTGAGTTTTTAACAAAAACAAACAAACAAGAAAATGTGCGCTTTTTGTATTTTAAAAGCGCACATTTAACTCACAAAAAGCGCAGTTATAACCCACATAAAAGCGCACATGTGTGTTAAATGTGCGCTTTTATGTTCGTTAAATGTGCGTTAAACGTGCGCTTTTTATAAGTGCGTTTTTGACTGCCATTTATGTGTGTAAAATGTGCGCTTTTAAGTGCGTTAAATGTGCGCTTTTTGTGAGTTAAATGTGCGCTTTTTTATTTAAAAAGCGCACATTTAACTCACGAAAAGCGCAGTTATAACCCACATCAAAGCGCACATGTGTGTTAAATGTGCGCTTTTATGTGCGTTAAATGTGCGCTTTTTAATTAGTTACACACAGTCTGATTTAGGTGGAAATTTTTAGAAATGTTTGAGATTAAAACGTAAGCAATAGGGTATGCATTGAAATTGTAAGATAAAGTATGTAAACATTAAACAGGTTAATATGGACAACCAGTAATTATTCAAACTGCCCCTTTATATTATTACAGGTTACTGAGATATATGTCTATGTTTATTCGTTTGATTTTAATAAATTGTTAGAGCCTGCAACAATTTTGTTTCTTGTTCAATTTCTGTACAACATTTGCTAAACGGTTGTTAAAGACGCACTTTTTAAGAAGTGTGTTAAACATGTGTCTTTTTAGATACATCCGTTTAAAACAGATCATATGATAAAAACGCACTTATGAAATAAAAGATTAACTTATGCTTAAAAAAGACGCACATCAAAATAGAAAAACGCACTTTTGTGAGAAAAAACCCACATCTGTAAACCTTAAAACACACTTCTTAGATAAAAGACGCACTTCCTAAATAAAAGATGCACTTCTTAGATAAAAAACACACATTTTGCTCACATCTACACTCAAAAGCGCACTTACAGATGAAGAAAACACAAAAAAAACGCACTTCCTAAATAAAAGACGCACTTCTTAGATAAAAAACACACATTTTGCTCACATCTACACTCAAAAGCGCACTTACAATGAAGAAAACACACAAAAAATGCACTTTTTCACTAAAATAACGCACTTGAAAAGTAAAAACGCACAAAAAGCACACTTAAATGCACTTTTGAACACTGAAAACACACATATTAACAAAAAACACACAATTAACGCACTTTTAAGTGCGCTAAATGTGTGTTTTGGTAAAAAGTGCGTTTTTATTTGACAAGGGAAAGTAGGTCATGAAAAAGCTTGTAAACACTGTTTAGGCCACATGGATTGAAAGGACATTTTATGATTAGTATGGATCAATGAAAATGGTGTGTCCTTCATAAATGAATTAATATGTTTAAGATACAAGTTAACATGGAACACAAATAAAATAATTTGATTCTACTGGGGCTCGAACCTTGGACCTCTCACATGTGAACTGCTTGAAAAATCACCTTCTAACTTAGATATTAATAAGCTATTAATAGTCAGTTTAAATGTAAAACCTGGAAGTTTAAACGCTGGATAGTGAGCGGGGTTAAAGGTCCATACCAAAGGGTTCATACCACTGGCAAGATACGGGTCAGGCCTGCGGCCTTCTATATGTGGTTCTTTAACCAAAAAAAACTGTAGGAGGACTTGATAGTAATGAGACTGGGGTGCTGTGATGGTGCTCCTCATTGATAAGCAGCTGCTTCCTTTATCAAGACTCATTATTACAATTAATAATACGTGTCACGCTTCGCGCTCTATAGCGCCTTTATTAGTAACTAGGTGGTTGCTAGGATAGTGGAACAAAGAAGTTTTGTTTTTATACAAAACCAGAAAGTTTCACCGGTTCGCGTATTTGCCCAGTCCCTGTGATCTTTTATTATTGCCCAGTCCCTGTGATCAGTTATTAATTAAAAGAATTAGCTTTGCATTATTGGCAACAAATGTAGTAAATGTAATAGGCACAAAGTACTAATTTACACTAATTTACACAAAAAATCACCACTATGCAAGATATTCTGCAAACAAAAATATATACATTGATCCGTAAAATAACTTCTACTCCCATAAGCAAAAAAAACAACGTATTACATACTAGTCCCCGCACTTCAGTGCGACGCCAACAACAAATTTGTATTAGAAATGTTGACAGTGAATGTTTTCACGGAAACATGTGCTGGTAAATTGCAGTTTAGGCTACTCGCAAAGATAAAACATTTAACAACAGTGTAAAACTGGTGTAAGTCCTAGATATATCTCTAGACTATCAATGTAAAACTGGTGTAAGTCCTATATGTATCTCTAGACTATCAATGTAAAACTGGTGTAAGTCCTATATGTATCTCTAGACTATCAATGTAAAACTGGTGTAAGTCCTATATGTATCTCTAGACTATCGATGTAAAACTGGTTTAAGTCCACGATATATCTGTAGACTATCAATGTTAAACTGGTGTAAGTCCTATATGTATCTCTAGACTATCAATGTAAAACTGGTGTAAGTCCTATATTTATCTCTAGACTATCAATGTAAAACTGGTGTAAGTCCTAGATATATCTGTAGACTATCAATGTAAAACTGGTGTAAGTCCTATATGTATCTCTAGACTATCAATGTAAAACTGGTTTAAGTCCTATATGTATCTCTAGACTATCAATGTAAAACTGGTTTAAGTCCTAGATATATCTGTAGACTATCAATGTAAAACTGGTTTAAGTCCTAGATATATCTGTAGACTATCAATGTTAAACTGGTTTAAGTCCTAGATATATCTCCAGACTATCAATGTAAAACTGGTGTTAGTCCTAGATACACTGTAACTCCAATATAATGCGGATGACGGGGTCCAAGCCATGCAACAGCGTTATAAACGGACAGCGTTATAACTTTTGAGCTCATTTATTGCAGGGGGGCCATAAAAACAGGTATAGTATAGCCTATAATATAGGTCCTGTGTATTGTCATGCTGTGTTGTCATCCGCAAATACATGCATATAAAAACCGAATCGAATGATAACAGTATAGATACCGCTTTTCTAATGTGCACATTTATCTGATAAACCAATATAATTACAACATCACTTAAGAAAAAATAATGTTGAACATTTATGATGAGAAATATGTTTAAGAATTTCATAAACACATCCATATGCCTACACCATTTTTCAGAAAAAAAGTGCATTATGGGACAGAGCTTTCATTGAACGAGCAAATTTAAATTTAGATTGAATGCAATACGATACATGTACAAAGAAATGTTTTATTGCGTCATGTAAAAAAACGTGCTTTCCGGGGACTTTCTGATAACGGGCAAAAATTAAAGTGAATCTCTGTTAACAAGTATACTGCGTTAGCATGTAAATAAATTTTCAGGATTATTGTCCCCTACCAGTTTCACCGGAGGGGACTTATGGTTTGCGCTCTGTGTGTGAGTCTGTCACACTTTTCTGGATCCTGCGATAACTTGAAAAGTTCTTAATATTTTTTCATGAAACTTGAAACATGGATAGATGGCAATATGGACATTATGCACGTCATTTCATTTTGTTCTTACGTCAAAAATTCTGGTTGCTATGGCAACAAATAGACTAGAAATACTGCTGAAAATGGTGGTTTTCTGGATCCTGCGATAACTTTTAAACTTTATAATATTTTTTCATGAAACTTGCAACATGGATAGATGGCAATATGGACATTATGCACGTCATTTCATTTTGTTCCTACGTCAAAAATTGTGGTTGCTATGGCATCAAAAAAAAAATCAATCTGAAAATGGTGGAATTTCTGACAATGGTTGAGCCGGTAGGGGACCATATTGCTTTACAATAGCCTTGTTTAATTTATTTTTCGTACACGTACTGAAACATAAAACATACACAAAGATCTTTTGATTTATCAAGCATGTATAGCATATAATAAACGATAACACAGCCATAGTTTGTACAATGAACTGCTCTGAAAGGGAATACATGTAATAATCACTGACTCGCGAGTTTTTCACACCTTTATTGACATTACACAAAAGATTAACACCAATTAGCTGTCCAGTGTCGTTTAACCTCTAATCGATTAAAATCAGTTAAACTGACGGATAAAGAAATCAAGCTCTTTTGTTCTTTGAAACATGGTAAAAAATCCCACAAATATTTATTTATTTTATTTTTGAAGGACCGTCCAACCATCCCACCCAAGCTATTGCTATCAAACTTGAAATAAAATCTTATTAGTTTGTTTTATGTCTTTGCAAATGTTCAATAGATTGTGGAAAATATACCTGAACTCAGAATTTTCTATAAAGTACAACTTCTTTAAAACATCAATATGTTGCAATTATGGTCCTCTTCCACTTACAGTACAGCCAACGCGGCACAAACATAATCCGGGGCTATGCCACGGCCAGATTATTAGTACGCGGCGGCCGAATCGTGTGTTCACTCAGCGTATCGCTGTGGCACTCGACATCGATCCGCGCAACGACGCCGATTCTGTATTAACCTCGCGTACTTTCGCGGAGTAAATCCGCCGCTTACGTACGCGGCGGATCGAGTGAAAAGATATCCACCTACATGTATGTGTAGCGTAGAAACCAAGATTTACGCTGGTTTCATAATTATTATTTTCACGTTTTAATAAGCGATATGACACGTAATGCGCTTTAACAAATTATCGTTGAATTAATTACGCGCAACTGTTAATGTTTCGTTCGATTATCAATTTATCATTATTAAATTTGTAATCCGAAACACACTTCCGAATTTTAATGCTAACGCGACCTTTGGCAAATTCTAGCATCAAATACACAGTGCTTAAATATCCTTTGTTTCATAAAAAGCGCGCGAAAATTATGCAGACATGTAGAACATCGTTTGGAAAGTGTGGGTGTATTTTGTGTTGTATAAATACATGAACATTACTTCAGGCGTAAATCGCGTGTTCAGTGGAAAAAAAAAACACCCCAACTAGACGTTATTTCATCATCTCTTTAAATAGTAACAAATGCCAAAATGTATTTGATACTTAAGGAAATATGGAGAATGTTTGTGTATCGTAAATATTTACCAGCATTTGCTTTAAAACTGGAATATACGGGATTAACAGGTAATTAGTTGCGATATTAACTGTATAATATGAACAAAATAAAACGTGTTTATATAGGCATATTCAAACAATAGTTATAATAAGCTGATAATTAACAAAACAACAAATACGTCTTCACCGTCTTGATTATTGATGTGGCTTCAAACTGCTAATTTTCTCAGCTTAAATACAATAGCAAAATCAACATGCAATTAATTTATAAATCCACCATATGCTGGAGCCTTGACCACTTGTATGTGCGAAAACATAATTACGTGACCTTGTTTATGTGTGAAATACATACACTACGGCGGGAAACAAACTTAATTGGCCAGACACATTAACTATGCTTACATGAATATGCTAATAAAATCCGCGCACAATAAATTTATTATGATTTTAATTATTATTATAATTGTTCTTTCAAAATTTGTTAACTACATGTAACTAATAATTTTAAAAAGATTTTTTATTTCATGATGCGCATCGACTCGGCATCATGTCGTGGATCGCGGCATGCCTTGGCGGACAGATGCAAAGCTTTGCGGCGAAATGCGACTTGCCGCCGCATACTGACGCGGCTTCAACGACTGACGCAGCATCGACCCGTTTCGCCTTGCCGCCACGGATCCCGAAATACGTTTGTTCCGCGTTGGCTGTACTGTAGAATATGACAATATTACCTTGACCTTATTGAAAATGAACAATTTCCCCATGATGGCTTACGTTATACTGTCAAGCACTCGAATAGTCCAGCGCGCTGTCCTCTGACAGCTCTTGTTTGGTTTATTCTATGTAATGCTGACAATTTCCTATTTTCTCCTGTAATATAGGCAAAAAGCATCCCACATACTAAAATAAATTTACATTCTGTGTCAATAAATTATTCACCACTGGATCTCACCACTTAATCAAAGCATGATAACAGTTTAGTTGCATGCTTGTCTTGGAACATATATTGAATATCTTTTTGAATTAAAAGATTGATTCAAGCAAGCCTCAGATACATAAGTGCATTATGGTATCCAAACAAAAAAATCGTAATATTGGAAATTCTTAGAAATTGTTTTATAGTATCTGTGTCAATGCAAATAATCCTCCATACTAGTTCATGCCTTGAAATTGTGAGACAATGTTCCTGTCAATAAAAATAAAGCTCCATGTTAGTCTGTGCCGAGACCATTTTATTGCATTCTGCTGATGTTTTATGGTTTGGTTAAAATTGATATGTTTTCATTTCTTGAAAGACCACTTTGTTGTTCAATGGATACTTCAGATGCTTGCATCTATTTGTTATTATATGTCAAGTTTTGCCAATAAATCTCTGCCAAATGTATAGATACTGAAATTGACCATATTCCATATGTATTTATGAAATTCATTTTCCCAGAAAAAACATACACAATATCTTTCACTTCCAATATTGTCCAAATCAACATAACACTTTCATTACTGTCAAACAACACTTTCAATATTGTAAAATGACATATTCAATACTGTCAAATGACACTTTCAGTACTGTCAAATGACACTTTCAATACTGCCAAATAACTCTTTTATTACTGTCAAACAACACTTTAAATATAATAATAATAATAATTGTAAAATGACACTTTTTATACTGTTAAATGGCTCATTTTCCAATACTGTCAACTGACAGTTTTAGAACTGTCAAATGATAGTGTCAGTACTGTCAAATTACTCATTCAATACTGTCAAATAACTCTTTCAATACTGTCAAATGACTCCTTCATTGCCGTCAAATAACTATTTCAATACTGTCAAATGACTCTTTCAATACTGTCAAATGACTCTTTCAATACTGTCAAATGACTATTTCAATACTGTCAAATGACTCTTTCAATACTGTCAAATGACTATTTCAATACTGTCAAATGACTCTTTCAATGCTGTCATATGACTTTCAATGCAGTTTCACATGACACTTTCAATATGTTCACATGACACTTTCAATATGTTCACATGACACTTTCAATATGTTCACATGACACTTTCAATATGTTCACATGACACTTTCAATATGTTCACATGACACTTTCAATATGTTCACATGACACTTTCAATATGTTCAAATGACACTTTCAATATGTTCACATGACACTTTCAATATGTTCAAATGACACTTTCAATATGTTCAAATGACACTTTCAATATGTTCACATGGCACTTTCAATATGTTCAAATGACACTTTCAATATGTTCAAATGACACTTTCAATATGTTCACATGACACTTTCAATATGTTCACATGACACTTTCAATATGTTCAAATGACACTTTCAATATGTTCAAATGACACTTTCAATATGTTCAAATGACTCTTTCAATGCTGTCATATGACTATTTCAATGCAGTTTCACATGACACTTTCAATATGTTCAAATGACACTTTCAATACACTCAAACCACACTCTGAGAACTTAAATGACACTTTCAATATATGTATACTGTCACATTATACTTTCATTACTGTCAAATGACACTTTAATTATGTTAAAATTACACTTTCAATACTTTCAAATTACACTTCAAGTACAGGCAAATAGCACTTTCAGTACTGTCAAATGACACTTTCAATACTGTCAAACAACATTTTCAATACTGTCAAATGACACTTTCAGTACTGTCAACATTTTCAATGCTGTAATATGACACTTTCAGTACTGTCAACTGATACTTTCAATTCTGTCAAATGACACTTTCAGGGCTGTCAAATGAGACTTTTCGTACTGTCAAATGACACTTTTAATATTGTCAAATGAGATTTGCAATACTGTCAAGCAGCATGTTTAATGCTTTCAAACCGAACTTTTAATACCTTCAAACGGTCATTACAGTCTCTTTTTTTTATTTAAACAATATCATGTATGTCCTCTTAAGATTTGTTTGAATATTTAAGCAAATTTTGCTTTGGATTGGTTGATGTTACTTACTTAAACATACAAAGTAATTATATAAGTATTTAACAGTTTTAAAACATAAAGAAAGAAAGAGCAGAAAACAAAGGGATCTCTGATTGGGTTTTTACCCGAGTTCCTAGATCACGACAGCTTGTACTTGAAGGTCTGAAGTTTGTATTGCATGTAAACAATCCATGCGTTGTCAGCAATATGAACGGAAACAACAGACTCATTGCAGATGATAGCATTGTTTCGCATGCGACCGTCTAAAGTGCTTAGTGTAAAATTCAGGTCGGTACGGCCTAGGTAGGTTTAGCCCAATTCCCGCTTACTTATCCGCGCAAGAAAGAGTTGTATAATTTATGCAAGAGGTTTGAGCTCTCCAATTATGCTTATTCACAAATGGAACCATTATATTAATATTGTGTTGAATGCAATAGTTTCGAATGGTGTTTTATAGAAAAGAATGAAAAACAATGATCGTATTGTACGTGTCGCGGAGGAGATTGTTTATGAATGATTAAAATAGTCCACTTTCTGCTGCGTCTGCATGACGTAGTATTTTCGCTCATCTCATTCATAAATCTGAGGCTGGCGATAAACAAAGCGAAGTCCAGGTGAGAATAACGCACTAGTATAAGGTTACGCTTGTTTATATTCACAGGTCTCAATTAATAATACGTTGACCACGAGTTCAACAATTATTACAGGGATACAACAGTCAACATAAAAAATGTTTCATTATCGCTGAAACTGTTAAAAAAACATTTAAATATAGCAAGAATTTTTTTTTTTTAAATGTAGTCTTGCTGTTTTGAAATAAGGTTTGGAATTTTGGTTTCTAAATAACTTAATTCAAAACAAAAGTTTAATTATAGTGTTTTTTACTTGTTAGTCGCATTTTACCGCATTATAATGTGTGTTATAATAGGCAAACCATACATTAGTAAAATTCAATCTGCCTTCCCACATAGAAGGAATGGGTCAATAAGGTGCTGCGTTTCCTTTGCTTACTTCAGTTAGAGGTCAATTCTTTACGTAATAGCAATCACAAGGCCCCGGCAAGGAATTGCGGAGCGTTCTTACATAATAAAAGTCGTAGTCGCATGGTATTTGCGTTAAGCGTCCAATTTGGTCACGTGGTTCTTTTTCGCGGGTGTTTTGGCATTCTTGATATGAGGCTATTAATAGATGCACCTGTTGATAAACAAAGAAAAGTTTACGGGCGATAACAACGCAATAGGTTACGCTCTCACATACAACTCAATGACGTAGTACAGGTCGTAAATTGAGAGATTCGGGAAAAAGTTGACGCTTATTTATATTCTCAATTTATTAAACGTTGAACATTAGTTCAACAATAACTTCAGCGATACGATAGACAAAAACAAAAAAATGTTTCATAATCGCTAAACCCGAATATAACAAACAATTTATAATAATAATACGAATGACCTGTTTCATAACCTCGTTCATGCTACTACAGCGGGTATTTCTGGTAAACGTTCTTTGGTTCTCAACAGATAGCGGCGATCTTTTGTATTTACGGGTGCTAGCAACGCAATAGTAGAAGGTTAGTAGAAGGTTAAGCTTGTTTATATTCACAGTTCTCAATACATAGACAGTTGGATATGATATCATCAATTACTACAGGCATACTATAGGCAACCTCGCAAATGCTTTATAATCGCTAAAACCGAAAACAACTAAATCAGTGATTTTTTTTGCCCAAAATTACCGCCGATAATCGGCTGCTTCCCAATTGCAAAAAATGACGTTTTTTCCCAAAAATCTGACCAAAATTTCCCAAAAAATGACCAAATTTTCCCAATTAAGCCAATAAGATAAGATAACAATGTCATTTAGCGTTAATTTCGTAGAACGTGTGCCGATCGACATTGTCGTGTCTTCGCCGAATGACAACTAGACTTACGAATGTTCGCGAATGTAGCGGAATACGATTTTACGTTGCTATCCACACATCTCTCTCTATATTGCGGAGGATACCGACAATAGTCAATGCATCCCGATTGTTAACGCCTGTTTTTACACACGTCCAAGATGGCCGCAAGCAGACGAGAAGTTTGCATTGAGCAGCGAAAATGATAAATAACACTATCACATGGTTATAAGGAGATAATTTAATGTGTGTGTCAATTAACGCAAAATATTATGTTTGAGATGAACAACAACAAATATTTATTAGAAATGTTCACAGTGAATGTGCGTCACGGAAATCTGTGTTGGGAAATTGGAGTTCACAAAGTTAAAGCATGTAAGGCCAGAACCGTTCGAAAATGGAAAGAGACAAACATGATTTGATTTATATGTTAGTGGATCAGTGTATATTCAGATTCATATGCATATTCTGCTTTATTATGTTTGTCACGCTGTATAGTTTGGTGAAATAGCATTGAACTGAGGATGTCAATTGTGCAAGATATTAAAAGGTAAACAATTGAAATGTATTATTTTAGCTCCATTTAATACAACATTAACACAGCAAGAACACAAAAGCGTGTTTGTTAATATTTGTTAATGTTTTCACCATATCATATTTTACTTTAAAAAACATCCTGAATTAAATTCATACTCTTAAAGAGATTATGATTAAATCATAATGGTACATGTATATTGAAGTTCTATAGATTATTGCAAGTTTAATATGCATGTGGAAGGATATTAACTAAACATTGTAAGAAGACATGAAAGCACCACTTTATAATATAAAAATGCTGTCAAACATGAACTTAGCAATTTTTATTCTGTTCTTATAATCATATTAATAATGTTTCCCAATTTCATGGTTTATCGCGCTATTTTTCCCAATCCAAATGCCACAGGCTGTAACAAAAAAAAATATAAAAAATCACTGTAAATATATTATATTAAATATATTTATAACAATAAATGTCTTTTAAAAATGTAGTCAGCGTATACGCTGACTTTGAAATAAAGTTAGCAATTTACTTTTCTAAATAATTAAATACAATTAAACAAAAGTTAAACTATTGTGTGGTGTTTTTCACTTGTAAGCTGCATATTCACCGCATGAAATGTGTGTTAGCATTGTCAAACCACACATTACTGTGAGTAAATAAAAAATATACTATGGGAGAGCACTTATATGTGTCCTCATATGCCTTTTTATGAGTATCTTTCTTCACTATCGAAATATATCGTATGTTTATATTTGATTTAAACGCAGTTTTCTTTCGGCACAATTAAATCACACGTCAATAGCGCCGTCATGCGAAAAATGGGTCTTATGCGTTTCGGAAAGAGTTTGTTAATCCAAACATGTGCTTTTGCGCAGTCAGGCCATAGGCTATGCTGTTCGCTTTAAAATCACTCAATATGTTATGTTTCTCCTAACCAGAAGGAGGGATAGCTGAGTGGGCTATTTATATGATGGGCGCATATGGAATAAGACCCATGTTTGCATGACGAGGGTCATTACAAATCTCATTGCGAATTGAAAATGCCACATTTAAGAACAATGCTTTTTTATACAAAATTGAATTCAAAATAGCAAACTTGTTAATAATGGCAGCCTATCCACACATCAAGGAATGATTTCCAGACGTGCTGACCAAGTACGGCAAACATTTGTGGTATGATAAATTAACGAATTTCTTTTATCGTGTCACTATACTGTTTCGCTAATGATTGTTTTCTCATCCTGGAGGCGAAAGTGAAATTCTGCAAGATGGATTGTAACGCGTAATTGTAACAGGGCCACAATTTGTGTCGTTTGAGCATACAGAGAGTAGTCCGGCATTCCTTACACTGAACAGTGCTACATCCTTTGAATTGAGCACATACGCAGTGATGTAGAAAAAATTCAGAGGTTGTATCTCGAATCAGCTAATAAAATATTCGAAAATATTCATGCGTGTCTGTTGGCGTTATGTAAAAGTCACTAAGATGAAAACTGAAACAGCTACGCCTAAAAGCGCATTAGTGCTCTATGCCTATGTTTATGTCAGCGTTGTTGACACCGTGTGAACTGCTTGGGTAACAAGTAAAGCATAAACAGCAATGTTTATATACTTTTATTCCTCCATATACAAGCTACGAAGATTATTGTATATTTTGAATTTGTATATGGTGTCAAAAATCAAAAGTTTTGTACACGGAACTTTCATTATGAATTTATATTCTTGGTGAGATAGTCATTTGATATTAGAAAAAATATTCCTTTAATATGATGGTGACTGCAAATTTTCTTTATATTAAGTTCTCATTACCATTTTCATCATACTTTCTATGCTTTCAGAACTTCCAAAAAGCATGTTGTTTTTATTTTGTCTTAGTTATTTCTATGAAATAATAAGGATGATAAAAAGTGCACACAAAACTCGACCCGTGTGCTATGACACACACTTTATAAAGTTGAATGGCGTGTGTTTATTTCAAACTTGCTATTGATTTTGAAAAGTGAATTGCGTGTTAAATTATGCAATAGCGGACATCGTCACTGCCTTCAGCGCTTTGATAAATAAGGGCAACAGATAAGATTTCATGGCATTTAGTTTTTACAGTATATATACTACAAACTTTTTGTAACAAATAGTGTTTTGATCACAACTATTTGTTAAGATTTTTTGACAATTTGTTAAGAATTTCAAATACCTATATTTCTGGATGAGATGAGCTTTTTATTTGGGGCATTGAAAATTCTCAGCAATTCTTATTCAAAGGAATGCATTCATTGGGAATTCACATGGTCAATAGATGTTTGTGACTATAAATAAAATGTCTATTGAAAGAACCATGGATGATGATCAGTTATTATAAGTTTCAACCAGTTTCAATACCTTTCATACAACGGTAGCTCTTTAAGTGCATTTCCAAACCCTTTCCACCAAGGACAAGCTAGTGGAAATAATTTTTCCACAATTTAAATGGTTTTTTAGACATAGAATTGCGGTGGTGTTTTTGAATACTTCAGAAGCTGTCATTGTGCTATTAAATCTGAGAGCAAAGTTTCCTTAGCCTTTCCAGGGTTTAGCAGCTGACATTTTAGAGAATGTTTTACCACGGAAGTAAATTTGTATATAGACACTGGCCCAAACTGATGTCTATGTAGACTGACTAAAAATATATATAACGGCCACTCTAAAGATCACAATATACTAATTCAAATCAAATGCGGTACGTGGAGAAAGGGTACAACTTTAACGACCTAGAATCGAGTGCGATTAGTTTTTCAATTTCTTAATTGTTTTCTGTTTGATTGCTTTTAATTTCAATTTGTTTTCTGTCAAATACAGTTTGTTAAAATGATCCTTATATGTTGCCCTGCAAATACTTAATATTTTTCTCAATTTCAACTAAGATAAAACATTAACAAAACAGTATTTGGAAAAAAAATCTAATTGATATTTCATTCTTTGATGTACTTTGATCTTGTAATTTTGGAATCTGAATTTTTTTTTGTCGACTTCTCAATCAATTAACAGGTTCCTTAAAAATATTTACTTTCCATATTTACATAGCATTACAATTCCTAGTAAGTTAATACAATCAGAAGCCATGGATATTGATCCTCTAAGTGCAGCTCCCCCTTGACACAGACTACTTTGTGGACTGAGCTATCTTCTCAATGATGTGAAATGATGGATGTTGTGTTAATGCTCTAACACCGTATTAGGGAAATTAACTTTAAATAGGACTTTTTGGTGCTTCGTACTTCTTGTACTGCAAGGAGTAAATGAGAAGAATGTACAATATCAATACATTTAGATCTTACACTATTTGAGATTCATCAAATAATCTTGCAGATACTTGTAAATGTCCTTATTCTGGCTCAAGTATTACCACTGGTGAGTTATTGTTCACCTTCAGGTCTGTTACTCTTGTTCTAGTATCACTTTATTCTGATTCAAGTGAAAAACACCTGAGCAGTTTCTTACTGACCAATATTTAACTTCAGGTCCCCCATTTTCTCTAGATGTAGAATCAACACCTACAACTCAATACAAAGTACAATAATCACTTTCAGGTGGGGCCACTTTCTCTAATCTAGGTATCAAATGTAAGAATTCATAAAAGTGTGTTGACGTTTTACTTCAAGATCGGGAAGTTCTCTCTTGGTCTAGAATGAACAATACTTGATAAAAGTATAAATACAATATTATCTTAAACTATTTACTTTCAGGTCAGGACACTTATCTCTGGTTCAGGAATTAACAATACTTAACATTAATATATGCATACTGTAAACATTTAGGTGGGTATACTGTCTCGTATACATTTTCAGCACCTCAGACTCAATATATGTATGTTCACTTTTTACTTTCAGGTGAAGACGTTTTCTCAGGTTGCTGTCAGCACCATCGAAGGAGTACCATAAGCCTGTGGAAAAGGTGAGCCACCATTGTGTGAAGTATATGGTAGTTTGTATATATACATATGTGGAAATTTTGATACGCAATATTAATATCAGTGTCACGAATTTGACTGTTAGTTCATAATTGAGCATGCAATTATAAAATAATCACAAATGTTCACCAAGTTGATACTGTGTATCATGAGTAACAACAGTCTCCCTACTTCTTAGGTCAAGGTCATTCATAAAGGTCAAAGGTTAAATTTGGCTATAAAACAGCTTGTTCAGACGGTAATTTCATAATTCAGCATGCAATTTTATGGAACACAAAAATTCCCAAAAGTTTCTAATGAAAAAAAAAGAGTCTTTACAGTTTTTAGCTCACCTGAGCACAACGTGCTCTTGGTGAGCTTTTGTGATCGCCTTTTGTCCGTCGTGCGTCGTCAACATTTTGCCTTGTGAACAATCTAGAGGCCACATTAATTGTCCGATCTTCATGAAACTTGGTCAGAACATTTGTCCCATTAATACCTCGACTGAGTTCGAAACTGGGTCATGATGGGTCAAAAACTTGGTCACTAGGTCAAAAAAAAGAAAAACCTTGTGAACACTGTTGAAGTCACATTTGTTGCCAAATCTTCATGTAACTTTGTCAAAATGTTTGTCTAAATGATATGTTGGTTTTGTTTAAAAATGGTTCCGGTCCATTGAAAAACATGGCCGCCAGGGGGCGGGGCAGTATTCCTTATATGGCTTTAAGGAAACCTTGTGAACACTCTAGAAGTCAAAATTTTTGCCTTATCATCATGAAACTTGGTGGAAACATTGCTTTCATTGATATCTTGGAAAAGTTCGAAAATGGTCCAGATCGGTGAAAAAACATGGCCGCTAGTGGGCGGGGTAGTTTTCTCTATATGTATATAGTGGAAACATGTGAACTCTCTAGAAGTCACATTTTTGGTCCAATCTTCATGAAATTTGGTCAGAACATGTTTTTTCTGGATATGACCGTTGAGTTCAAAAATGGTTACGTTTGCTTGAAAAACATGGCTGCCAAGGGGTGGGGCATTTTTCCTTATATGGCTATATATGGCTATAGTAAAATCTTGTTAACACTCTATAGAGGCCAAATTTATTGTCCGATCTTCATGAAACTTGGTCAGAAGATTCATCCCAATAATAACTTGGATAATGATATCTTGGATGAGTTCGAAAATAATTATGTTTGCTTGAAAAACATGGCTTCCAAGGGGCGGTCTTCATAAAACTTGGTCAGAAGAATTGTCCCAATAATATCTTATTTCAGGTGAGCGACTTTGGGCCTTTCAGGCCCTCTTGTTTCATCTCATACCAGTTCTATAAGTTGAGCCTTAGTTAGTGTAATATTGAAATCAATTTTATTCTTAATTTAAAATTGTATGTGAGCAAAATAAAAGATAACTAATATCCCAATTCTAGTCATAAAGACGCTTTTTCCCTATCCAAAGGGACCCGCCCCATTTCCAAAATGGTGGACAAAAACTGCCCATAACTCAAAAGTATTGCTGCTAGAGATCTGAAACTTCATACGCATATTAACTGACCTGAGAAATTGCACTCATCCATATTTCCGTTAGGATATGTCCTTCTGTAAAGGACCACTTTTGGAAATAAAGTTTTATTTTTTACATGTTGCGTGTGATTAAAAAAGTAGTGCTTGTAAAGTGAGGATGCTTAGAAAACATTTTAACAGCATGCGAACTTGCGCTCCTCCATATTTTTATTAAGTTCTTTCTGACACAAATGTAGTTTTCAAACTAACTTGGAATGTAGGGCATCTGTGTCAACAGATGGGAACATACATGCCGCTTTTTTTCCGCTTGCATCTTGTATCATTCTACAACATTTATTGGTACACAATCATTGAGGATTATTGCATTAAGGACATTATTTTCTGCTTAGGCTGCATTATTACAGATGGTATGATGGAAAAAATAGTTTTTATTGCTGTAAATTTATATTGCGGTAACGTTTTATGGGCTATTGTTTTGATTTATTTCTGGTCTCAGAAGGTAACAAATTACATATAAATGTATGTGTTTTTAGCTCATCTGAGCACAACGTGCTCATGGTGAGCTATTGTGATCGCCTTTTGTCCATCGTGCGTTGTGCGTTGTGCAGCGTTAACATTTGCCTTGTTAACTCTCTAGAGGCCACATTTATTGTCCAATCTTCATGAAATTTGGTCAGAAGATTGGTCTTAATGATATCTTGAATGAGTTCAAAAATGGTAACGTTTGCTTGAAAAACATGGCTGCCAAGGGGTGGGGCATTTTTAGTCTCCTACCGGTTTCACCGGAGTGGACTTATGGTTTTGTCTCCATCCGTCCGTCCGTCGCATTTTTCTGGATCCTGTGATAACTTTAAAAGTTCTTAATATTTTTTCATGAAACTTGGAACATGGATAGATGGCAATATGGAAATTATGCACGTCATTTCATTTCGTTCCTACATCAAAAATTATGGTTGCTATGGCAACAAATAGACTAGAAATACTGCTAAAAATGGTGGTTTATCTGGATCCTGCGATAACTTTTAAAGTTCTTAATATTTTTTCATGAAACTTGAAGCATGGATAGATGGCAATATGGACATTATGCACGTCATTTCATTTCGTTCCGACGTAAAATATTCTGGTTGCTATGGCAACAAATAGACTAGACATACTTCTGAAAATGGTGGTTTTCTGGATCCTGCGATAACTTTTAAAGTTCTTAATATTTATTCATGTAACTTGAAACATGGATAGATGGCAATATGGACATTATGCACGTCATTTCATTTCGTTCTGATGTCAAAAATTCTGGTTGCTATGGCAACAAATAGACTAGAAAACTGCTGAAAATGGTGGTTTTCTGGATCCTGCAATAACTTTAAAAGTTCTTAATATTTTTTCATGAAACTTGAAACATGGATAGATGGCAATATGGACATTATGCACGTCATTTCATTTTGTTCCTAAATAAAAAAAATTGGTTGCTATGGCAACAAATATATATTTAAAAAATCTGGAATTTCTGACAATGGTGGAGCCGGTAGGGGACTTATATTGCTTGACAATAGTCTTGTTCCTTATATGGCTATATATGGCTATAGTAAAATCTTGTTAACACTCTAGAGGCCACATTTATTGTCTGATCTTCATGAAACTTGGTCAGAAGATTCATCCCAATCATTTCTTGGACGAGTTCGTAATGATGCCGGTTGGTTGAAAATCATGGCCACCATGGGGCGGGGCATTTTTCCTTATATGGCTATAGTAAAACCTTGTTAACACTCTAGAGGCCACATTTATTTTCCGATCTTCATGAAACTTGCTCAGAAGATTTGTCCCAATTATCATCCCTTGGATGAGTTAAAAAATGGTAACCTTTGCTTGAAAAACATCGCTGCCAAGGGGCGGGGCATTTTTCCTTATATGGCTATATATGGCTATAGTAAAATCTTGTTAACACTCTAGAGGCCACATTTATTGTCCTATCTTCATGAAATTTGGTCAGAAGATTCATCCCGAAAATATCTTGGAAAATATCTTAAAAAATGATGCCAGTTTGTTGAAAAACATGGCTGCCAGGGGGCGGGGCATTTTTCCTTATATGGCTATAGTGAAACCTTGTTAACACTCTAGAGGCCACATGTATTTTCTGATCTTCATGAAACTTGGTCAGAAGATTTGTCCTAATAATATCTGGTTATCTCAGGTGAGCAACTTTGGGCCTTTAAGGCCCTCTTGTTTAAATTACACTTAAAGAAAGAATGCTCCACTAACTTTCTCTATTAGCTTTCTGTGTTCTGTTATGAAATTTGTCCATGTATTAAATAAGCAGTTTTATTTATTTGTGTTCACTTTTGTCTATCGTGCGTCATCAGTTTTCCGTAGGTTGGTGTTTGTTGTCCATTTTACGTCATCAACATTTTTCCAAAAGATATCTTGGCTGAGTTCAAAACTGGGTCAATATAAATATATAATAAAATTGTGCAGTTTGTAATAAATACTTATGTGTGTGTTTTAAACGTCTTAAATTGCGCAGTTTAAAGTCGATTCGATTGCAGCCCTGTCAGCAACTGCCACATATTCTTGGAATGGCTGACAGTGTTAACTTTTTCAGAGCTGGAACCAAATTTTTAAGGCCTTTTAATTGCAAACAGTTTGGATCCAGATGAGACGCCACAGGACGTGACGTCTTACCAGGATCCAAATGGTTTGCTATTCTAATAGTATTCTTGGAAAAAAATCGAAGAAAATGCTAATTTTAGAAATTCAGCAAACAACATTCTAGCAGACAACAAATTTCCCAGCATGCAAAGGGTAAACAATTTTAACCATTCTGCACTAATGACAAAAAGCAGTGTTTGGTACATATAGGAGAATGTGTGCTTAACTGATGAGGTGCTAATTGCCAACGGCAGGAGAGATGTTAACATTTGGTGGTAACAGCTGAAAGAGGCATTGATTTTGGTTTCTGAGTCCCATGACACTCATTAGTATCATGGCTGTGCTTACTTTGTTTAACCTTTCACGTTACTGCATCTTTATTTGGATAAATAAACTACAAGTAAAAGAAATAGCAACAATATGGTTGTGTTATAACATAAATTGAGAAAAATATTGCAAGGATAATAATGTTTTAATAAATTCTTTGTTTTAAATATTAAGATATGTGATTAGAATTCTACAAAAAAAAGTGATTTCATTGAACAAATAAACACATTCCAAGAAGAACATTCCAAGAAAACTCTATTTTTCTATATAACATCTGGCATTTTTACCTATGACTTTTTTCCACTTTACTTCTGGCATTTTCAACTCTGGCATTTTTACCACACACCTTTCAAGAATGTAGGTTCAACATTTTGGTATTCAAGTCATTTGAAAAATCATGTTTCTGAATAAATTTCAATAAAACATTGCACAAAATTCTCTAGTAATTTTATATTTGCTCATCATGTTTATGTATGACAATAGATTGAATTTTTCTCTAGAGTGCTATCTGTTTGTTATGTAAAACAAGCTTTATTTAAACACCAAAATCCCCTTAATTTCTGAGCACATTTGCTTGAGATGAAAACAATAATGAAGACACATTTCTCACACTGTCAAGATTTTCTGTGCAAAGTCTTATTTAGAGCTATGTTTTGTGTGTAAAATACAGATAAAGGGGTGATGTAGGAGAGATGGCAGGGGCTTGTCTCCTGCATCCATATTGATATTGTACTGATATACGGCTGGCAATGCTAATGACTTAAGTCAGAACTGTGGTGATTTATTTGAGTGAGTTAACATATTTCTTCATATTCTAAAAAAAATGTTTCAGTTTCAAGCTGGTTGACTAAAACAAGGGAAACAATGAAACAGATTTCTGAGGGCGAGGCGCATATACTGGTTTTATCCACTCCACAATTCCAATTTCCATGAATTCAATTTCTCCTGTGTTTGTGAACATTATATCCATTTTGACTTAATACATGAATTTATTAAGAATGCTACGGCTTATCATTTTGAAGTAAGTATGTAAGTCACTTTATAGCAAAGGCAGATTCATAATTTTTTATTAAATGGGAGGAAAGGAAAGAGTACAGAAGCCTTTCATGTTTGAGGTCAACAAGTCAGAGATCAAGGTCATATGGATTTGAATATGAAAACAGTTTCCGCAAAATATTAATAACACTTAAATCATGGATCATATATCATGTTAGGCTGATTAGTCTTGAGGTAAAAAATCACATATGCCTGCCTGCCTGCCTGCCTGCCTGCCTGCCTGCCTGCCTGCCTGCCTGCCTGCCTGTCTGTCTGTCTGTCACACTTTTCTGGATCCTGCGATAACTTTGAAAGTTCTTGATATTTTTTCATGAAACTTGAAACATGGATAGATGGCAATATGGACAATATGCACATCATTTCATTTTGTTCCTACGTCAAAAATTCTGGTTGCTATTGCAACAAATGGACTAGAAATACTGCTGAAAATGGTGGTTTTCTGGATACTGCGATTAGTTTAAAAGTTCTTGATATTTTTTCATGAAACTTGAAACATGGATAGATGGCAATATGGACATTATGCACGTCATTTCATTTTGTTCATATGTCAAAAATTATGGTTGCGATGGCAACAAATAAATAAAAAAATCTGACAATAGTGGAATTTCTGACAATGGTGGAGCCGGTAGGGGACTATATTGCTTGGTAATAGTCTTGTTATTTCCAAACTTGCACAGTGTTTATAGCAGTAGAGCAATTGAGGCCCTCATGGGCCTCTTGTTTAAGGTTATTTTACTATAATTTCTTCATTTCTACACCGATTGTCTTCAAATTGATACTGAACCTCTCTTATGACAATACGGTCAATCTCAACTATGCATGGTCCCATTACCAAGCCTGGGGCGCCCCGCCCACATAGGCCATGCCCACCCAAAATTGCCTTTTACTATAATTTCTTTATTACTACACCGATTCACTTCAAATTGATACTGAACCTCTCTTATGACAATGCGGTCAATCTCAGCTGTGCATGACCCCATTATCAATCATGGGGCGCCACGCCCACATAGGCCACGCCCACATAGGCCATGCCCACCCAAAATTGCCTTTTATTATAATTTCTTCATTTCTACACCGATTCACTTCAAATTGATACTGAACCTCTCATATGACAATATGGTTAATCTCAACTATGCATGGCCCCATTACCAACCCTGGGGCGCCCCGCCCACATAGGCCACGCCCACCCAAAATTGCCTTTTACTATAATTTCTTCATTTCTACACCGATTCACTTCTAATTGATACTGAACTTCTCTTATGACAATACGGTCAATCTCAGCTATGCATGGCCCCATTACCAACTCTGGGGCGACCCTGGGTCAAACATGCAGCGTAGGGATACGCGTCGGCCTCTGCCGCGCCATTTCTAGTTTAAAAGATGTCATGAGGCAGGGCAGTTTTTCTTTTGTGGCTAAAGTACCATCACTTGAACACTCCACAAGTCATATTTTTACCAGCTCATGAAACTTGCCCAGAACCTTACAAAATTGTGTTGTGAGTTTGAAAATTTTGTGTTGTTTATTCAAAAGCATGAGTCCCATGTGTTGGGGACAGTTTTCATTATAAGCCTAGATGTAAACCTTTTGAACGTAACATGCTCAGAAGAGTTTAGTTCTTTAGTTCTAAGGGGGGCCACTGAAAGCCTTTTTACCCTCTTTCCATAAGGAAATTCTGGAGAGCCTGTATAATGGATATTTTTGAGATATGGAAAAAGCCTATGAAGTTTGAGGTCAACCAGTTTGACATCAAGTACACAGGGGCTCGTAAAATGTTCATACTTTTTTTTCACAATATCTACACTTTACTTCAGAATCATACAAATTAGTGGGCTGGATAGTGTTGTTAAAAGGACAACCTTTGAGATCCAGCAATCGCAGGTAAAGGTCACAATCTCTTAGCAATTGAACATGTGGACAACTATGCAGCAAGTTTGGGACCATCACAAACATCATGTTTAATGAAACTTCATGCATAGATACCTGAGGTCAGGACATGGCAAGAGAAGGCATAGGGGCTGCATTGGCTCACTGTAATCTGATAACCAAAATTTCTTTCACCCTTGCCTTTAAACATGACATCATCATTTAATGGTTCCCCTTGGGCATCTATCTAAATCTATTTATTGTAACTGAAAAGTAACTGAAATCAAACAGCGCCATGTGATGATCTTTAATTACCATCTTCCAAATTTCCAGTTATTAATCATGTCCACTATTTATTGATACCTTCCGGGTCATGAAGGACTTTGCTTGAGATGACAGTAGTAGTAACTCCTGCAACAGAATTACCAACCAATGTACACAACTGCTTGCATTCTGTATCTCCCCAATCAGTATGTATGGTGAAAACTTGGTCTTTTGTTTAATGCAATTGAGAACAAGAACATGTTAATCATTTTGTGAAAAGTGAAATTGGAGTATGTAATTTATATGAATAATGATGTTTGGTACAGAAAAATTGTTTTACATTATTTTCATTACACTAAAAAAGATGCAGATTTTTGCCAGTAAATCAGTCGGTCTTGCATTGAGGAATAATATGCTTGGAAACACAACTGTATTCATAACAAATTGATTTGAGAAAGTCTGGCACCAGTACTGATTTTCTTGGGCAAATCATTCAGTTAAGATAAATTTGGCACTTATTTTGCAATTTGTTGGATATGACTGGCTTATCAGAAGCTTAGCTTCCCTTTGCTGTTATTGCTTGAGATTATTATCTAAGAACACATCACTCTTTCATTTTTATGGGTGATTAAATGAGTGTTCAAGAAAGCCAAAACAAGGCAAAGTTCAGTGGCGTACCTTATTGTAATAAAACAGGCTGCTGTCTATAAATGGAGGAGTTTTTAGCTCCACTGGCCAGAGGCCAGCGGGGCTTATGTCATGGTCCTGTGTCTATCGTGCGTCCATGCGTGCGTTTACTTTTTCTTTAAACATCTTCTCCTAAACTACAAGTCCAATTCTAATAAAACTTCTCACAAATGTCCCTGAGGTGAACCTCTTTCAAATTTGTTCAAATTATGCCCCTGGGGTCAAATGTGACCCCGCCCCGGGGGTCAATAAATTGAACATATGCTTATATAAAGCCTATTTTGTGCAAACTTTAAAAATCTTCTTGTCCATAACCATTGGGCCTAGTGCAACCACATTTGGTATGTAGTGACATTTAATAGTTCTCTACTTTGTTTGTTCAAATTATGCCCCTTGGGTCAAATTTGACCCTGCCCCGGGGGTCACAAAAGTGAACATACGCTTAAATAAGGCCTATTTTGTGCAAACTTTAAAAATCTTCTTGGCCATAACCGTATGGCATAGTGCTACCAAATTTGGTATGTAGTGACATCTAATAGTCCTCTACCGAGTTTGTTCAAATTAAGCCCCTGGGATCAAATTTGACCATTCCCCTGGGTTCACAAAATTGAACATATGGTAGTATATTGGGCCTATTTTGTGCAAACTTTCAAAATCTACTTGTCCATAACCATTGAGCCTATTTCTACCAAATTTGGTATGTATTAAAATCTTAAAGTTCTCTAAGTTTTTTCAAATTATGCCCTTGGGGTCAAATTTACCCTGCCTGGGGGTCACACACATGAAAATATGCTTAAATAAGGCCTATTTTGTGCAAATTTTAAAAATCTTCTTGTTCATAATTATAGAGCCTAGGGCTACTAAATTTGGTATGTCTAATAGTCCTCTATATAAAAATGCTCACCCTTCCAACTTTAAGCGCCCAGTGGGACGAGGGATAGAAAGAGAAAGTCACATGCTTGAGTACATTTCAACCCATGCGCATTACACGTTTTTTTCGCATAAAAAAGCAGTGGAGCGATACAGGGCCATCATGGCCCTCTTGTTGCTTTATGATGGGACTGTGAGTAAATATGTTAAAAACTCCAGTAAAATGGGGAAAGAAATTTAAAATGATTGAATATTTTTGAGCTAGATCTAGATATAGATCACAATTCTAGAAGTCTACTTGGTTATGTAAAACTTTAGAACTAACTTACATCATTTTGTGAAAGAATAAGTTTTGGGAACTTCAATATATAGAGGTAAATTACATGTCTCACCAGAGATAATAACTGTGACTACATAGTGTTTTGGTTCCCCAAGAGAAGTTCACCAAAAGCTGTCAAGATTGTTAATCACTCAATAATGCAAGGTTCCATCAATAAGATGAATGGGTAGAAAATGACCGCATTAGATGAACTGTCAGATTGCACTGTACTGACAAGCCTGTTTTATGTCAGATGTTGGTCAATATTTGTGATCAATGGATGATTATAGTGTACATTATACAAACTTCCATGTTGGAGTCTGGCTTGTAATAATTATTGATCACCGTCCACCATTGGGCAAGTTGTTAGAACCCAATTTCAGGTAGATAAATATGTAATTTGAGACTTTATCGTGCATGAATCACTGGTAATTGGAATAACATGACCTTTTTCTGCTGCCAAGTTGTCGTATTCAATCATAAACAAACAGGTTATATATTGTATTCATACCAACTGTCATTTCCAGTAAATTTCTATAAAAAAAATCTCTGTCATATGATTTCAACTTGAAGTAGTTCTCCATTTCCAATATGTTAGCCACCAGACATTCACAAAAGTATTTAAAGTCCACAGGACATTCGGTACTGTGGATTTAAAAAAACTTGCAGGAACAGACTGGGATTCATAGGATCGAAACATCATGTCATTGAATCAAATTTATTGAAATAATGTCAATTGGAAAAATAAACAACATAACACTGAACACTAACAAATCACAACACACAGTATTTTAAAGAAAAATATTTAAACCAAAGATGAGTTAAAAAGAATGCAATTTCTTTATTGAATCAATAATTGTATACTGCTATGCTAATTGCTGGTAAAACTAATGTTTTTAGATACTTATAGTAAACATGGTGCCTATACCACGCGACTTTTTAAGATCTGTGTTGGGAGAATAAAGTTCGACCCAGTTAACATTTTTAGTGATGTCTTTTTAAATATTTCATCATTTTTAATGGGATAAAGTTAAGAGCCCCCTCATTCATAAGAGTTTTCTATAGGTATCATGATCTTTAAAAACAAATAAGTATTGTTTCAGTAAAGTGCAATGGCGCGTTTGTAATATGAAGTCCTCACACTGCATGATCTGACATTTTTCTAACCGTTCAAATGCGCGGTTGCACTTAACTGAAAAAATACTTATTTAATGAGCGGGCTCTCCACTTTATCCCATTAAAAAAAGTGAAATATTTAAAAAGAGATCCTTAAAAATGTTAACTGGGTTGCGCTTTATTCTCCCAACACAGATCCGAATAAGTCATGTGGTATAGGCACCGTGGTAAAGTGTGACAGTGACTGAACAATGTTAATAAATTATTCGTAAATTACATTAATTATTTTATACTTGTTAGGAATCAACAAACGACTTTAAATAACAGAACACTTGTAGGATATCAATTACATGATTTAACAGACAAAGTTTTAAAAGAACAAGGCATTCACAGTATTCTAAACAAAAATATTTAAACCAAAGAGGAGTTAAAAAGAATGCAATTTCTTAATTGAATCAATAATTGTATACTGCTATGCTAATTGCTGTTCAAACTTATGTTTTTAGATACTTATAGTAAAGTGTGACAGTGGCTGAAGAATGTAAATACATGTATATTAATATTTGTTAGCAAAAAAAATCACATTAATTATTTTATACTTGTTAGGAATCAACAAAGTACTTTAAATAATAGAATAACAGAACACTTGTGGGATATCAATAACATAATTTAACAGACAAAGTTTTAACAGCACAAAGCAATTATCGCTATTTAGAAATTTTCAATGACAAATATTTTCTGGTCGTGACATTATATGACAACTCAGAATTAAACTACAAATGTCAACAAACTTGCCACAAAAATATATAAATCAATGAAAAAGCACTATTAAGCGTAAATTTGATTGGGAACGAATTGTTTATACCGGGATTACATTGATGTGAGCTGCAGAACGTGTTTTTGTTTAACAGTAAAAACTATTCACATATTTACTTTCATAGGAGCAAAAGTTTGGTGCGCATATGCAGTCATTTTAGTAACTTTTACTGCTCTTATTTCATTTAAGCTCTCTTTTATTTTCAGGTTTTAATTCTATGAAATAAAGAAACTATTGCTCTAATTATTTAATCGAACCTGCCTTTAAAACGTTGTTCAGGTTTGATGGTCTGGCACTTTCGGGAATGTCTGTTTGCATTATATCCCAGCATTCGCTGTAGCCAGGGTGTAAAGTATAATCCATATAGCGAGGAATACAATGTATATAAGGACACCTAGCCAGGGTCATATCAGCATCTCTTCGAACATGAGACAATTTAAAATTACCAGGAGTGTTTCCTGTTAAACAATGTGTTTATATGGATGGTGGGGGATTTTCTAATGTAATGAGACAACATTTTCAAGGCTATTTTGTAACCTTAACTGCTGATTGCCAATCACCTTTTTGATATCAGTGGTTTCACAGTGTGCAATTAAGTGGTGTTTACCATCAGTTGGACAATATTTAATCTACTTATCGATTTGCACACAGTTTTAACCATCATTTTTGTATTGATTGGGAAATAATTAATGGTATGGTAGTTGTTGTTTGTAATGTGTTGTAATGTTACTGTAGTTCCTGTTTGTGTTGTTCAGATTCTCTTTGGCATAAAAATATGTGAGGTTTCCTGTTTTTTTCATTACTTCTCATTAAGAAATACCATGTTAAACTATGTAAAGTACTTAGTTTTCATCATTCACATATTTATGCCCCCCTTCGAAGAAGAGGGGGTATATTGTTTTGCTCATTGTCGGTCCGTCCGTATGTCCTGTCCACAAGATGGTTTCCGGATGATAACTCAAGAACGCTTAGGCCTAGGATCATGAAACTTCATAGGTACATTGATCATGACTCGCAGATCAGCCCTATTGATTTTGAGGTCACTAGGTCAAAGGTCAAGGTCACGGTGACCCAAAATAGTAAAATGGTTTCCGGATGATAACTCAAGAACGCTTATGCCTAGGATCATGAAACTTCATAGGTACATTGATCATGACTCGCAGATGACCCCTTTTGATTTTCAGGTCACTAGGTCAAAGGTCATAGTCACGGTGACCCGAAATAGTAAAATGGTTTCCGGATGATAAGTCAAGAGCGCTTATGCCTAGGATCATGAAACTACATAGATACATTGATCAAGACTCGCAGGTCACTAGGTCAAGGTCACGGTGACCTGAAATAGTTAAATGGTTTCCGGATGATAACTCAAGAACGCTTATGCCTAGGATCATGAAACTTCATAGGTACATTGATCATGACTCGCAGATGACCCCTATTGATTATCAGGTCAAAGGTCAAGATCACGGTGACCCAAAATAGTAAAATGGTTTCCGGATGATAAATCAAGAACGCTTATGCCTAGGATCATGAAACTTCATAGGTACATTGATCATGACTCGCAGATGACCCCTAATGATTTTCAGGTCACTAGGTCGAAGGTCAAGGTCAAGGTGACTCAACTTAGAAAAATGGTTTCCGGATGATAACTCAAGAACGCTTATTCCTAGGATCATGAAACTTCATAGGTACATTTATCATGACTCGCAGATGACCCCTATTGACTTTCAGGTCACTAGATCAAAGGTCAAGGTCACGGTGACTTGACACAGTAAAATGCTTTCTGGATGATAACACAAGAAAGCTTACGCCTAGGATATGAAACTTCATAGGTACATTGATCATGACTCACAGATGACCCCTATTGATTTCAGGTCACTAGGTCAAAGGTCAAGGTCACAGTGCCAAAAACCATATTCACACAATGGCTGCCACTACAACTGACAGCCCATATGGGGGGCATGCATGTTTTAGAAACAGCCCTTGTTTAGTTTATATCCAAAACCTTTGTAAATTTAAAAATATCCAAAGTTCCTGCAAGCATTTAAAATTAATTTATGATCCAAACTTCACATAATATTTGTTTGAAAAATGTTTTCCAAAAGTAAGTTTGAAAAAAGCTTCAGAAACCTTTGTGCTAAGATTTGACTGGTTCCAAGCAAAACGCTAGGAATCTTGATGCTGATATTTGACTGGTTCCTAGCAAAGCTCAGGGAAACTTTGTGATGAGATTTGACTGATTCCAAGCAGAGCTCAATGAAGTTTGGGGGCTGAGATTTAACTGGTTCCAAGCAAACCTCCTGGAAACTTGGGACAAAGATTTGATTGGTTCCAAGCAAACCTCCAGGAAACTTTGGGCTGAGAACCAAAGCTCCAGGAACTGCAGTGCTTATATTTGACTGGTTCCTGACAAGCAAAGTACTCAATTTCGGCTTTAATTGCAAACAATGTCATTATAAAAGAGTCATATTCTCAATATATCATTTATGGTTCTATATATTATTCTATATCCATTTTTGGTATTTTAGACTGCACATCATGTATCAGGGCTTGACACTAATTTTTTTTACCTACTGACCCAAAGGACCATTAGCTTTCAGAAATAACTGGTCCTCCAAGATTTCAATTGGTCCGACAATTTCTCTGTTATTTGACTTAAATTTCAGCTTAATTTCCGGATTATCCACAATCTATTGTGCATTTAAAAAAAGAAAACTAAACTATCTACTAAACTATCTCAATATCCCTTTCATATTTTAGCTGTACTTCAAGCTTCTCTTCATTAGTTTTAGGTTTTTAGGCGTAGATTCAACCACCCCTGGAATGAAATTCCCCATCTCGAACACTTGTAATCTTGAAAATACGCATGTTTACTCTCCCGCAATATCAAAACATTATTCGGCGCCCTCCAGTATAAATTCTTACGGTAAACAAAGTATATTCTGATGGTATTAAGATCGATAAAATGCTGATTATTGCTGCTTTTTCAAAATAATAAATACCATTTTGTTCATTCCCCGATCCGAACGATTAGAATGTGATGTTAATTTGTGTATCGATCACAGCGAAGTCCGGAGACATTTTCTGGAGACATTTGCGGATCACGAATCGATTTTTTGATGCGACAACAGGTTTTTGTCATCAGGGCATCTAGAAAAATTGAAATTTCCAATATGTTGCTATTTTTATCCCGGTCTCGATTCGGCCCATAAAATAATGATGAAATTATTGGTTTATTATAAACATATAAAGTTTTTTTTTTATGAAAACGGCTTTCCACCAGTATTTCACAATAAGCTGGCCAGGATTTTTAACTGGTACGACGGATCAACCAAATTTCTAGTTTCACTGGTCCTTCCTATTTTTTACTGACCCCGGGTCAACGGACCACTGATAGTGTCGATCCCTGATGTATGAAAAGTTGTAATAGTAGTATCAAGTTGCTTTTATTTTGATTAAATAAGAAAACATAACATGTATGGAAATATTTTGCTGTGACTTGATGTTAATGTTGACAGTTTGCATGTATGGTATATGACCTATGCACCAATTTCAACAAGACAAGAGCACCAATAGTGTGTGCCTCTGTGCTACAAAATGCTACTGGATAATACTGCACCAAGTGCACAGAATCTCCTGTCTTTACATGATGGGTTTGAACCTGCATGCTGATCTGTATCAGCCAGGATAGTTGCCAAAGTCAATTCATTCTCTTAGATATAGGTAAAGATTTTAGATTCATGTAAGCAGGCAGGAGCAAATAACTTAGTGTTTTATAATCATGAGGCTAGTGAAGCAATTAATATGATCTGATAATCAATTAAGAGATACTTATTTTTATGCCCCCGGTAGGGTGACATATAGCAGTTGAACTGTCCGTCAGTGTGTCAGTATGTCAGTCAGTCTGTCCGTCCGTCCGACCATTGGCCATAACTTTTTCACTATTGAAGATAGCAACTTGATATTTGGCATGCATGTGTATCTCATGGAGCTGCACATTTTGAGTGGTGAAAGGTCAAGGTCATCCTTCAAGGTCAAATATCAAATTTATGGCGTTTGTCCGTCCGAAAACTTTAACATTGGCCATAACTTTTTATGTCCCCCACTTAAGTAGTGGGGGACATATTGTTTTTGCCCTGTCTGTTGGTCTGTTGGTTGGTTTGCGCCAACTTTAACATGTGCAATAACTTTTGCAATATTGAAGATAGCAACTTGATATTTGGCATGCATATGTATCTCATGGAGCTGCACATTTTGAGTGGTAAAAGGTCAAGGTCATCCTTCAAGGTCAAAAGTCAAATATATGGGTCAAAATCGCTCATTTTATGTACACTTTTGCAATATTTCAATATTCAAGATAGCAACTTGATATTTGGCATGCATGTGTATCTCATGGAGCTGCACATTTTGAGTGGTGAAAGGTCAAGGTCATCCTTCAAGGTCAGATGTCAAATATATGTTGCCAAAATCGCTCATTTTATGAGTACTTTTGCAATATTGAAGATAGCAACTTGATATTTGGCATGCATGTGTATCTCATGGAGCTGCACATTTTGAGTGGTGAAAGGTCAAGGTCAAGGTCATCCTTCAAGGTCAAATATATGGGTCAAAATTGCTCATGTAATGTCACTTCTGCAATATTGAAGCTATCAATTTTTAATTTGACATGCATGTGTATCTCATGGAGCTGCACATTTTGAGTGGTGAAGGGTCAAGGTCAAGGTCATCCTTCAAGGTCAAACGTCATATACGGGGACATAGTGTTTCACAAACACATCTTGTTCAATATTGAAGATAGCAACTTGATATTTGGCATGCATGTGTATCTCATGGAGCTGCACATTTTGAGTGGTGAAAGGTCAAGGTCATCCTTCAAGGTTAAAGGTCAAATATATGGCTTCAAAGCGGCGCAATAGGGGGCATTGTGTTTCTGACAAACACATCTCTTGTTTCTTCTAAATATTTCTTTTACAAAATAAATAAGAACCAATTGTTTTTAAGGTTATTTTGGGGCTAAAATTGGAATTTTGTATTGTAATATACATACAATAATGTTAATATATAATACATTTTTGGAACACCATTGTCTGGTACTGTATACCTGTAGTAATTTTTGCAGAAAACAATTGCCTTTGAATTCATTATTGTTAAATGTTAATATTCATAATGTTACATACCTACCTTAAATTTTGCTGTGCCTATATGAATAATTAAAAACAAGTGATAAATAGTGTTTTATGGTATGTATTCAGGCAAAATAAACTTAATTTCATCAAAAATATTAAAAATTATGTTATTACCTTGCTGGGAAACTTTCTTAAATTACCATCCCAGAAGATATTCAAACATCCCTAGCATATTTCTGCCAAGGACAAGCATTGTTGCTTTTTTCTAAAAGAAAAGCAAACAAGACTTGGATGTGTTGGAAAGGTAGAAATTTTCGTAAGCTAAGAATAATCCCAACAAATGCCTGTTACATAATAGTGTATGATTTATGATAGATTCACTTCTTGAATAACAAGATCAGGTGTATGACAAAGTGCTGCTGCTACAACTGTTACTAAAGTGTGATGGATTGTCTAGTTAGACTGCTTTCACAGTTATAGGTCTCCAATATTGACACTGACTGGTTGCAGATTCAATTGGTTCCCTTCACTGCCTCTCAATACTGTTATATTTCTTATTGATATGAAAACCTGACAGTGTTGTCACCAGCAGAAGATCTGGAAAGGCTTTGCCACTCTGTATATATGTGTTGGAAATTAAAGATTGATTAAAACTGTTAACAGTGCATTGTGGTAAATGGAGCTTGGAATTTGAAGTATATGCCACTTAAATAAAATATTGCCTTTCGGCTGAACAATATTTTTGATCGACTATTTGAATAGAAGCATCAGTCATTTGTAAAAGGTATGTAAGGCCTACACAAAGTGTTACCTTTTATTATAAGTTAGTTTATCGTACGATTCCCTTATTTCGAGCATAATCTGATTTCGATCACTTTGTTTACATTAAGAACGCGGCTCTCGTGATGACGTCACACGCATGCGCTCCGAGTATTTTGTTTTACTAACATTACTACGCTTGAAAATAATTACAGACACGACTAAAATAAGGAAAAAACAGTTAATTGCATTTAAAAATCTTCAACTGAAATAATCCAAATTTATGACTATTCAGTCCATTTGTTTCGGTACTCTTCATTAAAGCGGGTATATACGATCTTGTCAAATATTTATTAATTAATATAAAATGTGTAAAAAACTTATTATACATATATTTCAATATAAACTAAAATAAAAGTTAAGAAGAACATGTGTTGAAAAATGCTAAATAAGCCAGATATTTAATTCTGAAATAGAAAAAGGCTGTACAGCCGAATTCGCCAGCATGTATATCATGCATGTACGATGTGAATCTTAATTTAGTTTAACGGTTCATTTGAAATTCCTGCAGCGATATCGGTTCATACGACACACGAACACTTACTAAAAAGACGAATGCATCGGTTATTGTAGGAAAATATGTACGAAGTATCTTCGTCACAATCGGCTCGGGGCGCTAATTTGTATTTGCTGTATTTTATGAAATTCGTCTTAAATGTATAATTTTCTTGCATATTGTGTGTTATTATAACATATTTGTATCAATATATTACAATTCAACACATATAAAAATTGTATAATCTCACTTTAAACTTGCACATAAATTGCAGACCACTGCGCTAGTGTAAATACATACTTTCATGTATTTTATTGATTTGAAAGAAAATTCTTTTACTTGTTCACAATTCCAAGAAAATGTTGCATGGAACAATCTGTGTGCGCACATCGCAAAAATAGGTGACATGCTGATATCCACATGTTCAGTGGGTATACCCTGTCCCGATTGGATGATAATTTTATCAAATCTTTTAATAGTAACACATATATGCCAAAATTTTATTTGAACAAATTGAGAATGTTGTTTTTTTTCCAATTCTTGAGCACTTTTTATGCCCCCGGTAGGGTGGCATATAGCAGTTGAACTGTCCGTCAGTCAGTATGTCAGTCTGTCCGTCCGTCCGAAAAAAACTTTAACATTTGCCATAACTTTTTAAATATTAAAGATAGCACCTTGATATTTGGCATGCATGTGTATCTCATGGAGCTGCACATTTTGAGTTGTAAAATTTCAAGGTGAACATCATTCTTCAAGGTCTAGGGTCGAAAAAACAAAGTCAAGGGAAGTAATAAGCTTTAAATGGACCTAGTTATCTGACCGGCCCACGTATATACTTTTGTTAAATAAATCAAAGCGGCGCAGTAGGCGGCATTGTGTTTCTGACAAACACATTGTGGTAAAAGGTTAAGGTCATCCTTTACGGTCTACAGTAAAAAATACAGATTTAAGGGAAGTAATAAGCTTTAAAAAGGGAGATAATTATTCAATATTGATCTTATCCACTTTATATATTTGGCATGCATGTGTATCTCACGGAGCTGCACATTTTGAGTGGTGAAGCTACAGTCACTGTAGTGGCTTTTAATTATTTGCTACTAAAAATAGAGATTTGTTACAGACAATTATTTTCAAGGGAAGTAATTTATATAATTATAAATCTCATATTATATATTTCCTTACCAAGAATTGAAGTTCTTTTCACAGTTACTGTACAGATTTATTATTTTGATTATTTATAACCCAAATGATTGATTTTTCAAAGTTTTTTTTTAAATGATATAATTATAATTTCTTTGATATTCATTACATACCTGTGGACATATGTCCATAGATACATGATCAACTCTGGCTATTTTATGAAAAAGAAAAAAAAAACTCTGGCTATGATCTCTTATAAACCACAGGCCTTGGTTGTCAATGGTGTCTGACATGGTCATAATTGACTGTGAGACACCCCCCCTTCCCCCCCCCCCCCCCCCCCGATTGGATTGGACAAAATTCAAAGGAAGTAATAACCTTTAAAGGGAGATGATTTCTATACCTGCCAAATGATAAATAGAACTTTTATTTCAATGCGGCGCAGTAGGGGGCATTGTGTTTCTGACAAACACATCTCTTGTTCGTGTCAGTGTTACTCTCTCTTTTCGGATGTGACCTCTCAACTCAAAGTAAATAACGCGCAGTGTATGTCATTTTCGGGTGTGTATGGAACTTAAGGCTTTGCGAGGTTAAACACGCTGTAAATAAACAATTTTGACATGGATTTAACGGGAATGAAATAAATCTTTAAAGGTACATTGTTTATGGCTGCATTGTTTGAATTATAACCGCTGGACTCAAGGCAATTGGAGGATAATTGATAATTAAAAATTGTTTGTGTTTGGATTATAATTTTAAAAATATATGTTACGGATAAAAATCATACAAAAAGAATTAAAAGATGCAATCTTTCAATATAGATAAATATTATTCATGTATTTCAATATGTGACTTACTCTGTGGAATGGATTAGTCACAATGTACCAGGCATAGTAAAAAACAGCTTAAAGTAAAAAGTGTGATAAATTAATTCAAGCTAGTCTGACTATCATAATATTCTTTTAATCCCTGCAAACTGTATCAAATGTGCCCGTGTTTCATTGATAAATGTGGCCTCTAATAATGGCCTTACCTACATATGTCTGTGAATGACAGCTTTATAATTCTAGCTTGACTATTCCATGAATAGTCCGAACTAATGATTACTACTCGGTGACCCTAAAGGCTTCTGCATTATGCTCTTTTTAAGAAAAATTTGCACCATCTCTGTATCACTTTTCTACTATAGGCAATCAATTGAAACTTCACAGATATGTATGTCATAATTTTGTGATGTCATTGACAAAGTTCCATAACTCTGATCTGCAAATAGCAGAATCATGCCCCCTTTTTTTTTACTTAATTCGATATAACTGCATAACCTCCATATTACTGTTTGTTTTTTACAGGTATTTGATTGAAATTTCAAACAAGTGTTTGGGGTCATTGGGTGAGGTAATTGACCGCAATCCATAAAATGTACCTGTACTTTTGCACAAACCCCATGTATATGTTTCTACTAATATATTGACATAAGACTATACATATGCATTCACTGACCAAGATCGTTTACTCAGACCAGCTTCATAGCAGGATTATGCCATCTTGTTTACTTGTAAAAGTCCTGGTGTATGTAAGATGACATGTAGGCTACCGTTTGCATGGAGCAAGTACACATCTCTAGTATATGCACTACAGCAGATATTCAAATGAAATTTCACACATGTTGCATGGTCACCGACAAAGGCTCATAACTCAGACCTGCAATTAGACAGAATTGTGAAAATTCAGGTTAACGTTTGTGTGCAGTAAATCCTATCTGTAGCTTACATGTAGACAGTTAGCATGGGCATGCATTAGGGGCCAGTTGGGCCAAGGTCACGGTTGCAAAAGATATTTAAACAGTTTGTGTTTACTTACCTCAATAAGAATAGAGATATTGTGCTGAAAGTTTGTGCGTTGTGTGGATACATGCTGATCTAGCTTGGGATTAGATTTAGAGAAAATGGTTTTTAGTTGGTCGCTTAAGCTGCCGACTTAATTTACAGACCATGTTTTGCAAATCAGTATGTGCATAGAAGCCTTAGCTACGCTAAGAACCCTAACCCACTATGCTAGGAACGATTACCGCTGCCTGTCTGCCCTGCAGATAAGATGCTTAGGAGCGTTTGCTCTACTACTCAGTGAGTGTATTTACCAGCTTGTAAGACGACATTGGCCAGTCTAGTGTTTATCATTGAAATCTGTACATGTTGGCTGCTTTCAGGGAAAATGGGGTTTAATGCATGTCAAATAAAATTAGCCTGTGAACACTGATTAGCCTGTGCACACTGATTAGCCTGTGCAATGCGCACAAGCTAATCAAGGATGACAACAGCGAACAACTTCAGTGCCTTCAGCGCTTTGATTAAGTTTAGGTCACTGTTACTGAAAGCAAGAAAAGACTTTCTGCTCAAACCTTTGGATGGAGGTATTTTTGCAATTTGTATGAAGGCAGATTAGATACAGACACATGTTGGGATTGTGTTTAAGACTAGTGGGATTAAGGTCAGTGTCATTCAAATAAGAACAAGAAATGGCGCGGCAGAGGCCGACGCGTATCCCCACGCCGAATGTTTGACCTAGGTGTGCCCCAGGGTTGGTAATGGGGCCATGCATAGCTGAGATTGACCGTATTGTCATAAGAGAGGTTCAGTATCAATTTGAAGTGAATAGGTGTAGAAATGAAGAAATTATAGTAAAAGGCAATTTTGGGTGGGTGTGGTCTATGTGGGCGGGGCGCCCCAGGGTTGGTAATGGGGCCATGCATAGTTGAGATTGACTGTATTGTCATAAGAGAAGTTCAATATCAATTTGAAGTGAATCGGTGTAGAAATGAAGAAATTATAGTAAAGGCAATTTTGGGTGGGTGTGGTCTATGTGTGGGTGTGGTCTATGTGGGCGGGGCCCCAGGGTTGGTTATGGGGCCATGCATAGTTGAGATTGACCCTAATGTCATAAGAGAAGTTCAGTATCAATTTGAAGTGAATCCGTGTAGAAATGAAAAAATTATAGTAAATGGAATTTTTTGGTGGGTGTGGCCTATGTGGGCGGGCGCCCCAGGGTTGGGATTGGGGCCATGCATAGTTGAGATTGACCCTAATGTCATAACAAAAGTTCAGTATCAATTTGAAGTGAATCTGTGTAGAAATGAAAAAATTATAGTAAATGGAAATTTTTGGTGGGTGTGGCCTATGTGGGCGGGGCGCCCCAGGGTTGGGAATGGGGCCATGCATGGTTGAGATTGACCGTATTGTCATAAGAGAGGTCCAGTATCAATTTGAAGTGAATCGGTGTAGAAATAAAGAAGTAAATGTAAAATAACCTAAAAAAATGAGTGATAATTTCTGACGCGGCCCCACCCCAACCGCTATAACTTTTGACCCAGGGGTCAGATCAAAATTCCAAATAGTGCAGGGTCGCACATATGCTCATAGCTACCATGTGTGTAAGTTTCAAGGTTCTAGTGCTTTTAGTGTAGGAGGAGATAGTGGCCAGGACGGACGGACAGACAGACGGACGGACGGACGGACGGCGGAGATAACCACAATATCCCCACCTTTTTTTCAAAAAGCGTGGGGATAAAAACAATTTCCACTTTACCACTTAAGTTTTGATGGAAGTATAGTGTACTGTAGTTTAGTTTATTGGTAGCTTACATGCAAACCAAGGATGGGATTGCATTTATGGCAAGTTGGGTCAAGCACACTGATGTTAAAAATAATAAATGGTTTGCACTCAATCACTTTAGTCCTGAGGTATGTAATGTTTTGTTATTTTCTGTGTAGCTTTCATATAATTATGCAAACCTTGCATGCAAAGTTAATTAAATTGATTAAAATTAATTGGTAAAATGTTGAAATCTTAATTCTTGGCATGTACGCATTTCTTGTACATTTTAATTGTTCAGTGTACATATAGAGGATATTTGTGGGATCCGGTGGATTATCGATTTTAATTCACGAGTGATCATAGAAAATAATATTTTCACGAGTGGCGCAGCCACGAGTGAAAATATTTGTTTTCTCTGATCACGAGTGAATTAAAATCGATAATCCACCGAATCCAACAAATTTTCTTTTTATTTAATGCATTTTTCACAGTTTATATACATTGTTCAAGAGTTCAGCTAACGAATTTTGCTGGGATAATGACGTCATTTCGTCAAAAAAATGATGTCATTTCACAGTAAACAATGAAAATTATCGATAATTCTCACTGATAATTTTCACTGTTTGAAACAGTGAAATTATCAGTTTTAAATCACTGATATTTCTCTATAAACCACCGGAAAGCATTAAATAAATATTAAATAACTGTTTCAGATATTTATCTTCAAATTTGTCTTGTGGTGGTTATATTTGGTGAATGACACATCTAATCAAAGAGGAGGAATACAGTGAGTGGACTGTGCTGTCTTGGTACAGCTCATGTTCCTTATTATTGTAGCTGTTGATTACAGTACAGGCACCGTGTACTTATACAAAAACGCCTGTCCGTGGTGTTCACTTTTCCCGATGGGTGACATTTCGCGGGGGGCGGACACACTACTGTCCGCAGTGAATGGCGCACATCTGAAAACGCCGCGATTACACGCTATTGTTAACGGGAACACCTGTGATCACCGCAATGCTGCGCAGCAACCGTAAACACCTGTCTGCGAGAGTCATTCACGCGTTTTAAATGTAAATGTACAAAAGAAAATCATATACTACATGTAGATATTACATGTATGTGCACATGTATGCGTACTTAAATTCGGACAGTATGCTATGTCGGAAACGTAAACAAAGCGTTTAAATGATCAATACTATTGACTCATAGTGTTAATCAATGCAATTGCCCTTTTTAACAACAAATACAGAGTTTCAAACAAATCAAGAGAGTATTAAATCATTTATTTACTTGTGTCTGACTTTAAGAACTGTCCGAATTTACGTATTGCATCCGTAACTAACACCGCTACGACACTTGTGTGCAGTAAGTATACAATACAATAATTGTTTCAATAATGAAGGAACTGATACAGTGTAATGGTAATGATACAGCGTGTTTAAATTATATTTAAATTATTAGCGAGATACCCCGGTACTTCAGTTGAAATTCGCAACGAATCTTTTAATGGAAATTAAATGATCTAAATGTTGTACCTGCTACAAAATTTTTATTTACAAATAAATACACCCACGCCAATTGTCACACTCTTTTTATCTGGACAAAGAAATTCATGTATTTATGCCCCCCTTCGAAGAAGAGGGGGTATATTGCTTTGCTCATGTCGGTCTGTCGGTTGGTCTGTCTGTCGGTCTGTCGGTCCATCCACCAGGTGGTTTCCGGATGATAACTCAAGAACGCTTGGGCCTAGGATCATGAAACTTCATAGGTACATTGATCATGACTTGTAGATGACCCCTATTGATTTTGAGGTCACTAGGTCAAAGGTCAAGGTCACGGTGACCCGAAATAGTAAAATGGTTTCCGGATGATAACTCAACAACGCTTAGGCCTAGAATCATGAAACTTGATAGGTAGATTGATCATGACTCGCAGATGACCCCTATTGATTTTCAGGTCACTAGGTCAAAGGTCAAGGTCACAGTGACCCAAAATAGTAAAATGGTTTCCGGATGATAACTCAAGAACGCTTAGGCCTAGGATCATGAAACTTGGTAGGTAGATTGATGATGACTCGCAGATGACCCCTATTGATTTTCAGGTCACTAGGTCAAAGGTCAAGGTCACAGTGACCCGAAATAGTAAAATGGTTTCCAGATGATAACTCAAGAACGCTTATGCCTAGGATCATGAAACTTCGTAGGTAGATTGATAATGGCTGGCAGATGACCCCTATTGATTTTCAGGTCACTAGGTCAAAGGTCAAGGTCACGGTGACCCGAAATAGTAAAATGGTTTCTGGATGATAGCTCAAGAACGCTTATGGCTAGGATCATGAAACTTCATAGGTACATTGATCATGACTGGAAGATGACCCCTATATATTTTCAGGTCACTAGGTCAAAGGTTTAAGGTCACAGTGACAAAAAACATATTCACACAATGGCTGTCACTACAACGGAGAGCCCATATGGGGGGCATGCATGTTTTACAAACAGCCCTTGTTCATGTAGAATTTGTAACCTAAAATAGCTGTACACGATACGTGCAAACCGTGTCAAGTGATTTATGCATGATGCAATACAACGGTCCTGATTGGGAGCTTATTTAATCATATCTTTAAATAGAATAATATGCCGAAATTCATTTGACACTTTCGAAAATTTCAACGTTTGTGTTTATGGCTCTTATCGTCTATATTACCAACCCATAATTAGGTTTTAAAAATATATATCGGGCATATACATGTATGGGATTATCGAGTAATGGATACAGATGGGAAAAGTTGCATGTATGCGATTAAGACAGTTGACACGTATGTATCGGGTAATCCAGAGACTCGGGATAATATGATTACTACAATCAGTTATGAGTTCTCCATGGCTTCAAACTGTCAATTGAATAATCAAACACTCAATTAACACTCCTCCAGGTGTGGTATCCTACAGCTAGGTGCGAATGCGGTTTTTTAATACGCGGCGTTTAAAAAGACAGAAAAACTGTCATGTGCATGAGTGTGAAAAACATATCACTTTTAAATGAAAGGGATCAATACAATACGTTTATTTTCAATTATTTTATTTTTAGCGAAGACGATGAACACCGCGGTAGATATTATGGGTTCCTTGTGAATTGCGGTGTTCGCCTTATCGCAAACGGCCCCCGCGATATTTGATCTGAATACCCATCGCGGGGTTCATATTGATAAGCGAACACTGTGAGATGAACACTTCGGCGAGTGGCGTTTGTTTAAGTACACGGTGCTTTTACTGTAGTTAATGTGGTTTTAACTTGTAATTGTTTTTGTGAACATGATACATTCTCAGGAAGTGTGCTAGCAATCCTTTTCAGGCACTGAGGACCCCAATAAGAGGTTTCCCATAAGAATCTTGCTTTTAACTTAAATGAGCTTTAATAAATAGTTTTCAGGCAGCTCAACTAAGGCCCACTATAGTTTATAAATATAATAATAATAATGGTCCAAAAATGTACATAATGACTTATAGAATCCATAACTTAATAAACTCTGAATTGGTATACAAGTCACATAATCACAACAAAGGATATCTTAAAGAATTATTCATCTAGCAATTTTGCATTCAAATCTTAGTTGTATTCATAATTTAGTAACATACTTTAATTTTCTTATTAATGTATATATTTTGTTTAAGTTCAAAAGTGATTATACAGTTTGTATGGATCTTCAAGTGCATGTTCAAGTTGCTTTCAATAGTTAAACATGTGGTAATGTATTCATTGGTATAAATATAAAAAATTGTTGCATTCTGTTCTAAATTAAATCATGGAAGTTAAAAATTCAATATAAGGAAATGTTTTCCATAAGGAATTGATGGTTTGAGACACATTATAAAATTCAGTGTTTGTATAGTCTGTTATAAAGTTTGTGTTATATCTGAGAACCACAAATCCCCATTTTTTCACCATTTTGAAAATTTTGCTCGGTCCCTCTGTATTGGGAAAAATCATGGCTTTTTTACAAAAATTGGGAAATTAGTGTAGTTTTTGTATTGCAAACTAAATTATATATGCTTCAAAATTGAGAATAAGAGTGTTTTCCAAATTATATTTGCTTAGGTTCAACTTGTAGTGCTAGATGAGAGATCAACTTAATGTTGAGATCTTACAAAAAATAATGTGTTATTTATATCTTCAAATTGGATTTTTTAGGTCCAATTAATGAAAATTAAATAATTTTTTTTAATTGGGAATGGGGATGTTTACATATCCCCAAAGAATGAAAAAAACACTGCTAAGTCTTGTCAAACAGACATTTGTTAAAGGGGAGTAAAGTGAACTATATGTTTTAAAGAAGGTTGTTAAAGTAAATTGTCCATTTTATGTTTCAATTTGAAGCTTGTTTATTGACAGAAAGCATGATACATTAGAAAATCAATACAACATGTTTGCATTTAGTGGGATAATTTTCTGTTAATGCATGCGAAAATGCTATTGCAAACAGGACAGCGCTGTATAGATACACACAAAAAATATTTCAAGAGAGTTCTTGGAAGCAAGTTTATAATTCACTTACTGAAAGGGTGTCCAAAAGCATTAGTTTCCATGGTAACCACCAGTCAGGAAGTGTCCTATATTGTAAACAAAGCTGTGTGCTTGAAGCATAATAATATCGTGACAACAACGTTTTCGTTTCATTGACGATTACTTTGCAACTAGTACGGATTGGTTTATGACATGTGATATGCATCATATCGTTTTATGTAATATTAAATACAAAGTCTGCTACAAGGATAGGCCTCAGAACAAAGCACGTTCACATATTGCACAACCCCGGGGGCAATTATCTTTTGTAATGACTTCAACCAATATAGTATAAACCACATTGTGCAATATGTAGAATTGATGACCTAGTTTGATATAGGTGTACATAAAAATGTCTGGGAATATACAAATGATAAAATGATTTCTGTTAATTTTATATATAACTTCAATTGAAATAATTATAAGTATTATGGTATCTATATTTATAAATCATGATTTTTTGCATATTTAACATAACTAATATATGTTTATATGCACCTATTACCGTGAAATGATGTTTTTTGTGATATTTATATATATATATATATTTATATATATATCATCAATTAAGAAATAGAACATATTAATATTCATTTCTCTTCATATTAATTACACAAAGATGCTCAACAAGTAAAGCCTCTTTCTGTAAAAATAATCACCTATGATCAGACACAAAGTCACCCTGCTATGATCTGTTTTGTGCAGATCAAAATGTTAATTGGTGAGTCTCTGTGCTTTTTCCTGGGAATTTTTTTTTGCCTTAATGAACCAGAAATGACATTTCTTAGCACTCCTTGAAGACATCAGTGTTGCTATGACCATGATTTTGTTGCTACTAGCAACACCTCTTGCCAATAACAGTGACAATAAGTTTTAAGAAATGTTCATGTTTTATTATCTGATTTTTGCACATGGATTCTGAGTTAAAATGTTGCAGAAAAAAAGGGTACCTTAAATTGTAAAAAATAGTTTTATGTCAAAACATGTTTGTCGTCTCAATACCCATCACATGGAAATAGATTGGATTAAATGTAATTTGCTTTAATGTTATGAACCCATCAAACAAATCGTTACAGCTCTTTATTTACTGTAATCTATTTATATATTTTCATTACCATTTTATTTTATTTTAATGTAATAAACTCAAATGTAAACATGTGCTAGATAGAAGCAAAGTTTAATATGTCTGGCTTGCCTTCATTTTTGCAGAACAATTGCAGTGTCGGTTTTTAATATTTGATACCAGTAAAGAAATGGGAGTATGGTTTCAACATCATTGAAGTATTCAAGCGTTACAACAGAGCTCCAGATAAGGGTCGTATTTTCGTAATTTCGAATTATTTTCAAGTCCGTTATGTATTTATTTTAAAATCTTGTCGTACCATTAAGAATTACAAAATCAAGTTACGAATATTATTTTTACATCGGTTTGTATCGATTTTTATTGAGTTCTTTTCGGGTATTAAAGATCTTTTCGATGCTTATATAAAATGGTTATCGGGTTTGTTTAACAAAGCGCATTTTTTCCAATAAAAGCGGTGTGTACAGTCTATCTGTCAAAAAACAATGGTGGCGCCCAGAGAGCGTCCAAAAAACTGCAAAGCGTGCAAAGAAAACAACACGCTTTTAACATATTGTATGCAAAGTGAGCCAAAGTTGAATGTTAAATAAGACATTAGAGAAAAGATCTTATACGATGTTGTATGTTTAGTTGCCGAAACAGTCGGAAAAGCTTTAAAAAAAAGTGACACGACGGGTCCAAACTTAAACAAAAAAACATTGAACGAGTGGAAGGGACAATTCCCGTGGCCAATCGTTGAAAAGATTAAAGGGAGACCCGTTTTAATAGTGAAATATGTAAAAATTCATCGAAGGCATGCAATCTAAGCACAGTTTGGGCATATGAAGGTATTTGAAAAATAAAATTGTATAATACTGAATAGACACTGTTGAACTTGTTTAAATTAAGTTGCTTGTATGTTTATTTTGATTTTTTGCATGAAAATAACCATTATTATTTATTTTTAGGTCATTTAGAAAAGAATTATTTTCCAAAACTTAGTAGTAATGTTAAGAATAGAATTTCAGAGTTAAGAATTATTTTTGAAAATCTGGTAGTAACGTTAAGAATTTCACAAAACCTTATCTGGAGCTCTGTTACAAAAAGGGTTTATCAAAAAAAAATTATGCCCCCGGTAGGGTGGCATATAGCATTTGAACTATCTGTCCATCCGTCCGTCAGTCTGTCAGTCTGTCCGAAAACTTTTAACATTGGCCATAACTTTTGCAATATTGAAGATAGCAACTTGGTATTTGGCATGCATGTGTATCTCATAGAGATGCACATCTCTAGTGGTGAAAGGTCAAGGTCATCCTTTAAGGTCAAAAGTAAAAAAAATACAATCCAAGGGAAGTAATAAGCTTTAAAAGGGAGATAATTTCTAAACCTGCCAAATGATAATATTGAAAAAAAAAATCAAAGCCGTGCAATAGAGGGCATTGTGTTTCTGACAAACACATCGCTTGTTGTTGAGCTGTTGTCAGTTTACTGCATGTGTCTGTGAGAGCTTTTCTGGACATTTAACTTCCATATTAATCATGCAATTTGAAGGTAACCAAAAATGTTCACTCTGTGGAGAAGGAATGGAATGTTTAAGAACACGTTTCCGTAGCTCATTGGTCCGCTAGCTCAATTGCTGAGCGCTGGTCTACAAATCTGACAATCGCCTGTTTGATCCCTAGCCTGGCCATAGAAGTTGCAATGGGATTGGTCATGAAGTCCTTTCCACTGCCTTTTACCCCAAAATTGCCTCTGATTTAAATAGGGCAGTTTTCAGCTACTGGCATAGGTATGTGCCCTTAAAACTGGTAAATTAGCTATCCCAGGAAAATACTCAGCATTCATGCAATAATACAGCTACATTACAGTAGCACCCCCCCCCCCCACCCCGCCACCTACTGCCCCTGGCCCCCCATTAGACATCAAAGTGATAGTGCCTTGAAAGAGAATATGTCATTTTACATTTACTTGTCTTCTATTGCTTTTCCAAGTAATACTTAAGGAGATGTATCAGTTACCACACAACATTATTAATGTTTGGAAGTGTTTGTAGAGTAAAAAAAATATTGGTGAACTGTAGCATTTAAGTACCATCTGAAATCAAGTTCAACAGTATTAACAAACCAAAAGGAGCAGTTGTCAGGACATATGGTGTTGATTAAGTAAAATCACCTGCTAGCTAAGATCAGGTTTACCTTATGTATTTACTGGCCCTTGTCAAGCAATTCTAGCCTGATTGACCCAGGAACTGTAAGGATTATATTTAAAAGCGCACACAGCATTACAGTTTCAATATACATAAAAAAAAAACGCTTTATGGAAAGTCTATGTTTTGAATTCTTTTTACTTTCATAAAGAAATGTTTTTCTACTCTAATAACGGCTAATAACTTAATTTATTTGTAAAGGTTAACAGCGGCTATTAAATGCTTGAAAGGCCTCATGCTATGCTCTGGGGCATCATAACCATTGTACAGGACTGTCTACTATGTCAACGACCTCACAAAGGTGTATTACCCTCATAGTGGTATGGTGGGTAAGAAATATTGATGCCAAAACTGCCTTTTGTTGAAAGAAACTGATATGTTTGGTGAGGTGGTATATATATATATATATATATATATATATATATATATATATATATATATATATATATATATATATATATATATATATATATATATATGGGGAGCATATAGTTGCCAGGGGGTTCCTTACTTCCTTTCTTCCGTCACACTTTTGTTACCGTTTCTCATAGCGCTTTCAATATTTTAACGATCTCTTACATATTTGGCATGTTGGTACCTTGCATGGACCTCTACTTTTGATGATGTTTGAGGTCACTGGAGTCAAGGTCACTGAGGCTGATAATAGATTTTTCCGTCACAATTTTGTTACAGTTTCTGATAGCACCTTCAATATATTTCCGATCTCTAACATATTTGGCATGTAGGTACCTTATATGGACCTCTGCATTTTGATGAGGTTTGAGGTCACTGGGGTCATCGTCACCGATAATAGATTTTTCTCTCACAATTTTGTTACAGTTCTTCATAGCGCCTTCCATATTTTACCGTTCTCTTACATATTTGGCATGTAGGTACCTTGCATGGACCCCTACCTTTTGATGAGGTCACTGGGGTCAAGGTCACCGAGGCTAAAAATAGATTTTGCTGTCACAATTTTGTTACAGTTTCTCATAGTACCTTCAATATTTCACTGATCTCTTACATACTTGGCATGTAGGTACCTTGCATGGACCTCTACCTTTTGATTGAGGTCACTGGGGTCAAGGTCAAGGTCATCAAGGCTAATAATAGATCTTCTAGAGGTCACACTTTGTTTAAAGTTTCTCATAGCGCCTTCAATATTTGATCAACCTCTTATATATTCGGAATGTAGGTACCTTGCATGGACCTCTACCTTTTTGATGAGATTTGAGGTCACTGGGGTCAAGGTCACTGAGGCTAATAATAGATTTTCTCAAGGTCACACTTTTTTCCACACAATTAAACCATATATCGACAAAGCATCATTGGGGAGCATCCATCAGTTTTACTGATATCCTTGTTGGAGTCAAGCTGTCATTTGTATGTGTCAAATTGATATAATGTTGGGTCAAGTTTGCTTTATTTCCATATAGAAATGTCAAGCACATTATTGTGTTCAGCATTTATGGATTTAAAAATAACTAAGCAGCATGATGACCATAGTTATATGGAGTGTTGTGTTGACATTAGCTAGATTATGATAAAAATATTCAAAGCTTTTAGATTTATTATGATTTCATATAGTCGCCGCTACGTCTGTCCGTGTGTGTGTCTGTCTGTCTGTCTGTCTGTCCGTCTGTGCACAATTTTTGTCAGGGCTATTTCTCAGCAACTAATGACCGGAATTCAATGAAACTTTATGGGAAGCTTCACTACTAAGCGGAGATGTGCATATTATCAGTGGGTTCTGGTTGGATGATTTTTCACAGAGTTATGGCCCTTTGAAATTTTTGAAATTTTCCATTAACTGTACATATACTGCAATTCTTGTCCGAGCTATTTCTCAGCAACTAATGACTGGAATTCAATGTAACTTTATGGGAAGCTTCACTACCAAGAGAAGATGTGCATATTGTCAGCGGGTTCTGGTCAGATGATTTTTCACAGAGTTATGGCCCTTTGAAACTTTCTATAAAAAAATTCTTGTCCCCCCAACTACTGTGCCCTGAAGACGTTTCCTTTTATCTGAATATATAGTGCAATATTGTGACAAAAAAACAACTTTGGGGAGCATCACCTGTCTCCGACGGTTTCTTGTTTTAACCCTAAAAAGGCATATCTTTGCAACAGCAACACTCTTGTTGATCAAAAATAGGACAGCAAACAAAATTGAAGATTCTATTGGTAATCAGGCAAAATCCAGAAGAGCGCTGAGCATAATAGCTGCATTGTTATTGAAAGGCCTAATGTGGTGATCCTGCAATATCTTTGATCAAAGGCATGTCATTAACGGATAAGAAATTGTGCCAGGAATACAGGGTGTCATGCAGAGATTGTCAACGCTCCCACAGAATCTGATATTGAGCTGATTTAGATTACAAGACAACAGCTAAGATGCCCTAGACATCTTTTATGTCTGACCTAAGTGATGTATCTTTATGCCAGTGTATAGTGATCACAATGACAAGACAGTTCTTTCTGCATTAATTAATAAATTTCTCTTTTAACAAATTGCTGCCTTTGTCAAAACTTCAAAGTGTAAACTTGTTATAACGATAGAAGCCATTTGTTTAACCAGATGTGAAGGTGAGCAGAGCATGCATAATGTTGCGCATATAAAAAATACAATTGGATTGCAGTCTTTATAGATGGAGAAGGATTGTTCTTATGGGGCTATATGTCATTTTCTTGCAGTTGGGTCCATAATTTGGAATTAGGGGATTTCAGAAACATAAACATGAACCATTGAAATAACATCAATGACAGCTATGGTGCAGTTTGAGTCCCACTCAATAAAAATGAACTATTGTAGTAACATCAATACAGCTATGGTGCAGTTTGAGTCCCACTCAATACAAATGAACTATTCTAGTAACATCAATGACAGCTATGCTGCAGTTTGAGTCCCACTCAAAACACATGAACTATTATAGTAACATCGATACAGCTATGGTGCAGTTTGAGTCCCACTCAATGCAAATGAACTAATCCAGTAAATTTAATGACAGCTATGGTGCAGTTTGAGTCCCACTCAATACAAATGAACTATTGTAGTAACATCAATGACAGCTATGGTGCAGTTTGAGTCCCACTCAATACAAATGAACTATTGTAGTAACATCAATGACAGCTATGGTGCAGTTTGAGTCCCACTCAATACAAATGAACTATTGAAGTAACAGCAATGACAGCTATGGTCCAGTTTGAGTCCCATTCAATACAAATGAACTATTCTAGTAACATCAATGACAGCTATGCTGCAGTTTGAGCCCCACTCAAAACAAAGGAAATATTCTAATAACATCAATACAGCTATGGTGCAGTTTGAGTCCCACTCAATACAAATGAACTAATCCAGTAACATCAATGACAGCTATGGTGCAGTTTGAGTCCCACTCAATACAAACGAACTATTCTAGTAACATTAATGACAGCTATGGTGCAGTTTGAGTCCCACTCAATACAAATGAACTATTGTAGTAACATCAATGACAGCTATGCTGCAGATTGAGCCCCACTCAATACAAATGAACTATTCTAGTAACATCAATGACAGCTATGCTGCAGTTTGAGCCCCACTCAATACAAATGAACTATTTTAGTAACATTAATGACAGCTATGGTGCAGTTTGAGTCCCATTCAATACAAATGAACTATTCTAGTAACATCAAGGACAACTATGGAGTAGTTTGAGTCCCACTCAATACAAATGAACTATTCTAGTAACATCAATGACAGCTATGGTCCAGTTTGAGCCCCATTCAATACAAATGAACTATTGTAGTAACATCAATACAGCTATGGTGCAGTTTGAGTCCCACTCAATACAAATGAACTATTGTAGTAACATCAATGACAGCTATGGTGCCGGTAGAGTCCCACTCAATACAAAAATGAACTATTCTGGTAACATCAATGACAGCTATGCTGCAGTTTGAGTCCCAGTCAATACAAATGAACTATTCTAGTAACATCAATGACAGCTATGGTCCAGTTTGAGTCCCATTCAATACAAATGAACTATTGTAGTAATATCAATACAGCTATGGTGCAGTTTGAGTCCCACTCAATACAATTGAACTATTGTAGTAACATCAATACAGCTATGGTGCAGTTTGAGTCCCACTCAATACAAATGAACTATTAAAGTAACATCAATGACAGCTATGGTGCAGTTTGAATCCCACTCAATACAAATGAACTATTATAGTAACATCAATGACAACTATGGTCCAGTTTGAGTCCCACTCAATACAAATGAACTATTGTAGTAGCATCAATACAGCTATGGTGCAGTTTGAGTCCCATTCAATACAAATGAACTATTGTAGTAACATCAATACAGCTATGGTGCAGTTTGAGTCCCATTCAATACAAATGAACTATTGTAGTAACATCAATGACAGCTATGGTCCAGTTTGAGTCCCATTTAATACAAATGAACTATTCTAGTAACATCAATGCAGCTATGGTCCAGTTTGAGTCCCATTCAATACAAATGAACTATTCTAGTAACATCAGTGACAGCTATGGTCCAGTTTGAGTCCCATTCAATACAAATGAACTATTGTAGTAACATCAATACAGCTATGATGCAGTTTGAGTCCCATTCAATACAAATGAACTGATGTAGTAATATCAATACAGCTAATATAATAATGGTGCAGTTTGAGTCCCACTCAATACAAATGAACTATTCTAGTAACGTCAATGACAACTATGTTCTAGTTTGAGTCCCACTCAATACAAATGAACTATTCTGGTAACATCAATGACAGCTATGGTGCAGTTTGAGTCCCACTCAATACAAATGAACTATTCTTGTAACATCAGTGACAGCTATGGTGCAGTTTCAGTCCCACTCAATACAAATGAACTATTTTAGTAACATCAATGACAGCTATCGTGCAGTTTGAGTCCCAGTCAATGCAAATTAACTATTTTAGTAACATCAATGACAGCTATGGTGCAGTTTGAGTGAAACTCAATACAAATGAACTTTTTAAGTAACGTCAATGACAGCTATGGTGAAGTTTGAGTCCCACTCAATACAAATGAATTATTCAAGTAACTTCAATGACAGCTATGGTGCAATTTGAGTCCCACTCAATACAAATGAATTATTCAAGTAACGTCAATGACAGCTATGGTGCAGTTTGAGTCCCACTCAATACAAATGAACTATTCTAGTAACATCAATGGCAGCTATGGTGCAGTTTCAGTCCCACTCAATACAAATGAATTATTCAAGTAACGTCAATGACAGCTATGGTGCAGTTTGAGACCCACTCAATACAAATGAACTATTCTAGTAACATAATGACAGCTATGCTGCAGTTTGAGACCCACTCAATACAAAGGAATTATTCAAGTAACGTCAATGACAGCTATGGTGCAGTTTCAGTCCCACTCAATACAAATGAATTATTCAAGTAACACCAATTTCAACTATTGTCCTGTTTGAGTTCCAGTCATCCTATTGAGCCTTACAAACTCATAATTAGTGAATCATCAACACTTTCTTCCCTTTATTGTGATGATGATTATTTATGGATCATGTTCAAACTCCATTACCCTCAACTCAGTGTCCATGTTAAGTTTGGCATACCAGTGTTATTGTGGAAATTTGAAGGACCAAAAAACCCTCTTCCTTTCCATTGGTTTAAGGTTTGCATTTGGTTTGTTTCCTTGGTCTTTGGACCATATTTCCTGACCATTAAGTCAGTCTAATTACAAAGTGTAACAGAGCTTTAATGTTGCCACAATACAGTTTTCAGTGCTCTTGTTTATAGTATTGACTGAAAACTGAGTACAGAGAGGCCATCACACCACAATATCAAAGCACTGAAGGCACTGCAGTTGTTTGCTCTTTGATTGTATTTAATATCACAGTCACGAGACATGAAGTTTTATAAACGCATGCCAATTGAAAGGCCACTAAAAATTCAAACACCAATTTAATTTTCTTTTAATTGTCTACAGTGGTGAGATTTTGCAAAAACATCAAGAAGGAAAATTACATTAATTTACAATCTCTCATAATTTTATACAGAATACATACAAACTCCACTTATGATTTAACAAAGATGAAGCTTTGTTTGAACTAGAAATATCTTTAAAAAAGATATTCAAAGTTTTTCCTGACTCTGAAATGAAGTTAGAAAAAATACATTTTTATATAATTTAATTAAAAACAAAGGTTACAATTGTTTTTTTTTATGCCCCCCTTCGAAGAAGAGGGGGTATATTGCTTTGCTCATGTCGGTCTGTCGGTCGGTCTGTCCGTCCACCAGGTGGTTGTCAGACGATAACTCAAGAACGCTTGGGCCTAGGATCATGAAACTTCATAGGTACATTGGTCATGACTCGCAGATGACCCCTATTGATTTTGAGGTCACTAGGTCAAAGGTCAAGGTCACGGTGACCTGAAATAGTAAAATGCTTTTTGAATGATAACTCAAGAACGCATACGCCTAGGATCATGAAACTGCATGGGTAGATTGATCATGACTCGCAGATGACCCCTATTGATTTTGAGGTCACTAGGTCAAAGGTCAAGGTCACGGTGACCCGAAATAGTAAAATGGTTTTCGAATGATAACTCAAGAACGCATACGCCTAGGATCATGAAACTTCATAGGTAGATTGATCATGACTTGCAGATGACCCCTATAGATTTTGAGGTCACAAGGTCAAAGGTCAAGGTCACAGTGACCCGAAATAGTAAAATGATTTTCGGATGATAACTCAAGAACGCTTTTGCCTAGGATCATGACACTTCATAGGTACATTGATCGTGACCCGCAGATGACCCCTATTGATTTTCAGGTCACTAGTCACTTGTTAGTCCGATATTCACCGTGTAATTAAGTGAGTGTATAATTATTCAAACCACTCATAAATGTTCATCAATAAAAATTTAACTACGGGAGATCGCATCATGTGTCCTCACATGGCTTATTATGAGTTTATGTTTTCACCATGAAAATATATGGTATTTAAATATTTAAATTACACACAGTTTACACATTCAAATCACACTTTCATAGCCATGTCATGCGCTGTCCTCTATAAATTCTGCAAGGTTTTGTGGTCTCATTAGGTATCTTCTGACCAGACTGCAAGGTGCAAAGGCTGGGCTATAGCTAGTCATTAGGTATCTTCTGACCAGACTGCAAGGTGCAAAAGCTGGGCTATAGCTAGTCATTAGGTATCTTATGACTAGACTGCAAGGTGCAAAGGCTGGGCTATAGCTAGTCATTAGGTATCTTCTGACCAGACTGCAAGGTGCAAAGGCTGGGCTATAGCTAGTCATTAGGTATCTTCTGACCAGACTGCAAGGTGCAAAGGCTGGGCTATAGCTAGGATTGCCTCATATGGCATAAGACCCATCCTCGCATGTCGCAGGTCTCTTAAAAATCTCTTTGTTTCTTATAAATGGAACATCTAAGCACAACAATTTTTAATACAGAAGTAAAGTCAAACTGTGGTATTTATAGCAAACTGGTAAATTCTGTAGCCTATTCAGTCTTTAAAGAAAGACTTCCATATGGACTGACAGAGCACGGCAAATATTTTTGGTAAGCTAATTTAACAATTTCCATTTATCATGATACTATTCTATTTTGGTAGTTTTTTCCTCATCTTTAAAGCTATACTGTGTTATCTACGTTTATTGATAGTCCATTATTTCTTACCTTGACTATTTATTGACCTAGTTCTGAGTCAAAATGCAAAATTTGCCATCAATTCAAATAGCTTGCTTTAATATTAATTTAAGTATTATTTAAACATGTTTCAATCACAAAAATATCAAAAATTATCAAAACAGCCTTTTTGTTGTTTTTATGTCCTCCAGGCCACGGCTTTTATATTTCTTGGTTTACAAAACCGCCGACCCTAATTTTTGGAAAAAGGGAAAAAAAATAAAATCGGAAAATCGTCTTTTTTTTAAATATTTTATTCCCGACCGCACTGCAAAACGAGCGAAACGAGAAAATAAAACGATCCGGTTTGAGTACGGTTGCGAATAAAATCAAGTAAGTACAATCAACGATTGGTTCACATATATTGCAGAGATCGGGATATTTTTCAATGTGACACATTATGTACCAGTCCTTTTATGGGCACTTCTCAAAATTTATTTCGGGTAAAAATTACAGACAATAAGAAAATCAGCGTCAGTAAAATGTCGACCCCATCAAAATTTATTTCCGAGTCTGTGACGCAACTATATTGTTTAACATGTTAATTATATTAAACAAACCCGATATTATAGTAGATAAAAAAGTATTTGATAATTAGTATAAATAATCCAATAAAACACTGCCATTATTTACGATATATGTGTTTAGGAATTTTGTAAACACGTCCGCCATAGTTTATAGGAACTGTACAGAAAGTTTGGAAATCGGAACAAATCGGTATATCTCGGAAAATCATTGATAAATGTATTTGTCGTTTCAATGCTTAGGGCCGAGTAATTTCGGCAAATCGGAACTCAACTTGCGTAAAACACTAGCTCAATTAACCATTAAACTCCGCCTCCGTTCTCGGCAAAAGATTCGAAGGCGGAGCTATGCACGTGCTTTTATTAAATTGGAGGATTGCAATTGAGAAACAAACACACGATTGGTTCGGCATGTTGATTGCTAGACAAAGGAAGCCAATTTTTTCGGCGCGAAATTTGTCGCTTTATTGCTTCCGACAGAAAGCGGCTTTCCTTTGATGACGTCAAACTGTCAATTCACACAGACTGCACATTTTCGGAAGACTTTAACTGACTCCTTGTTTACAATTCTGGTAAAAAAACACTTGCTAACATTAAACTTTGGATTAAATTATCAAAATAAAGCAAAAGCGAAGTTGACAAATATGATTAAATTAATTCGCATCAGTTCAAATAAGACGTTTTGCGTTGTAAATCAACGAGTTTTCATGACAACAATAACTTTGACAAACATTACCGCGCCGACGCATGGATCGATCTACCTCGATTTTTTTTCATGTACGATCTCATAAGTCGAGTAAGAGCAAACACATACCGGGTAATTTGTGTATGAGTAGTTTATCTTATATAAGATTTATGCAACGGGCATTGCATTGCGTAATGAAGCGCATCGAATTATGGAAATGAAGCGCAGTTTTTCGTTTTAATGGGAGAAGAACGCATGTCATGTAATGGAGTGTTTAAAATTGCCTGATGTTACAAAAGGTGCTTTTAGGACTCATTTCATTTGAAGATATAGATGTGTTTCATTGCATAATTTGATTTTTTGTCTCTGTGTTAAGGTTATAAAAGATATGTTGTCTTTGTTCTGATGTTATTAGTATTAACTTTTTTTTCCGATGTTTTTTTTTTTTTTTTTTTTTTCGACCGCCCGATGGACCATTTTCAAAATAATTTTTGTAAACCAATAAAAAAAAAAGTCGTGGCCCCACTATAGTAGTGGGGGACATATTGTTTTTGCCCGGTCTGTTGGTCTGTTGGTTGGTCACAATGGTTGGTTCGCGCCAACTTTAACATTTGCAATAACTTTTGATATATTGAAGATAGGAACTTGATATTTGGCATGCATATGTATCTCATGGAGCTGCACATTTTGAGTGGTGAAAGGTCAAGGTCATCCTTCAAGGTCAAAGGTCAAATATATGGGTCCAAATCGCTAATTTTATGTACACTTTGCAGTATTTCAATATTCAAGATAGCAACTTGATATTTGGCATGCATGTGTATCTCATGGAGCTGCACAATTTGAGTGGTGAAAGGTCAAGGTCAAGGTCATCCATCAAGGTCAGATGTCAAATATATGTGGCCAAAATCGCTCATTTTATGAGTACTTTTGCAATATTGAAGATAGCAACTTGATATTTGGCATGCATGTGTATCTCATGGAGCTGCACATTTTGAGTGGTAAAAGGTCGAGGTCATCCTTCAAGATCAAATATATGGGTCAAAATTGCTCATGTAATGTCACTTATGCAATATTGAAGCTAGCAATTTTATATTTGAAATGCATGTGTATCTCATGGAGCTGCACATTTTGAGTGGTAAAGGGTCAAGGTCAAGGTCATCCTACAAGGTCAAACGTCATATAGGGGGACATTGTGTTTCACAAACACATCTTGTTTGTTAAGTTTCAGATTTGTCTAAGTTAATACGGTATTTATTATGAGTATGAAACAAGAATTAAATGGAATTTATATGCATATAAAATTTAAACATTTTCTTTTAATAATTGTGTTTCTGCTTTACATAATGAAATAATGGTTCAACTGATCACTTAATAAAATGGTATTGGGTTATTCCATTGGACCAGTTGATCTGATAAGGAATCAACTGTTATTAAGGTTGCTAATTAATTGCCTTAGCTGCTGTGCTGTGCACGTGTATGTGTGTATTTCAGAGTTCATTTACAGGTCACACTACGTCTTTTGGAATGCTTTAGTTGGCTGACCTACCCCTGTGACATTTAAGGAGTGCTGTGTTATGTGATTATAACGAAGCACACATTTACTATTTTCATTATGCAAAACAGTCATGCAAAGCCTAGGAAAATGGTACGATGCCAGCCTTAACGACACAAGCAGCACAAACCGCACCAAGAACCAACTCCAAGAAGGTCTGAAGCAGATAGACCAGACATCACTTCCTGGGAAATTCAAGACATGGTTATACCAACATGGATTGTTACCAAGACTCATGTGGCCTCTAATGCTGTATGAGATAGCAGTTTCTACTGTGGAAGGCTTTGAAAGAACCATCAACCGATACCTCCGTAGATGGCTAGGGGTCCCACCAAGTTTCACCAGCATCGGACTGTATGGGAGGACCAACCAGCTCCAACTCCCAATATCATCAGTTGTTGAGGAGTACAAAGTTGCTAAGGCCAGGATGGTGGTGACACTGAAAGAATCTTCTGATGATCTGATCAGGATGGCAGGCATAGAGACTAGAACCGGAAGGAAGTGGTCGGCAAGCCAGGCGGTGTCCCAAGCTGAAAGTATACTGAGACACAAAGACATCGTCGGAACTACTACGGAGGGCAGACAAGGGCTTGGTATGATAAAACCACAGCGATGGAGTAGGGCAGATAAAAGGGAGAGGAGTCAGATGGTGCAGAAGGAAATCAGGGCGAGCGAAGAGGAGAGCAGAAGAGCCCGTTCAGTTGAAATGGGTGGACAATGTGCCTGGAATAAATGGACAACAACAGAGAGGAAGTTGACTTGGGCAGACATCTGGCAGTATGAGCCGCTAAGACTCAAATTCCTGTTAAGGTCAGTTTACGACCTGCTGCCATCCCCAACCAACCTCCACAGATGGGGTCTAGTGGAAGACCCAAGTTGTAGTCTTTGTAACAAGCCAGGCACCATGGAACACATCCTGTCATCATGTCAGACTTCGCTGACACAGGGCCGCTACAAATGGAGACATGATGCTGTCCTTAGGGAGCTAGCAGATGTACTTGAGCGCGAGAGAAGGAAGAAAAGAACAGCAAAGAAAACAGCATCTACAAAGATCAACTTTGTCAAGGCAGGGGAAACAACCACAAAGCAAGCTCCTAGAAACACGTCGATCTTAGATGAATCAGACCAATGGGAGATGAAAGTTGACTTAGGGAAGAAGCTGGTCTTTCCCGAGATTGTCCAAACTACACTGAGGCCTGACATAGTGATATGGTCCACCAAACACAAGAAGCTGGTGACCATTGAACTCACCGTCCCATGGGAATCAAGGTGCGACATGGCATATGAGCGGAAGAAAACCAAATACACTGATCTCTTAGACCAGTGCAGTTCCCGCGGTTGGAAAACATGGCTGTTCCCGATCGAAATTGGCGCCAGAGGCTTTCCCGCACAATCACTGTGGAGGATGCTAAGTGCCCTAGGAATCAGGGGAGGAGAGAGAAAGAGAGCTGTTGGGAGACTAGGTCAAGCAGCAGAGAGAGCGTCCAGTTGGCTATGGATTGAGAGGGAGGAGAAGAGCTGGCAGCTAACCACTGACCCGTAGTGCCTGATCAGCACTGCGGTTCCACCGCCCGGAGAGTGTCCTGGGATTAAAGGATGAAACACTTGTTGATGGGCGGCTCCCAGCTGATGAGTCAGTGGTTTCGTGCAGCACAGACTGTATTCAACACATTACTTATCTGGGGAACCAGTGACTTCTAGGAAAGACTAGATGGCAACCGAGAATAGATTGGTGACACTGGAAAGACAGATGACAACCAGGAACAGACTGGCCAGGTGCAGGATGGGGTAGCATCCCAGAATGCAGTCTGCGTAAGAGGACAACCATTATTCAGCTACAGACTCCATTACAGAAGAATACCCCCAAAGTCTTCCGAGAGGGGGGGAGGATGAAAGACTTACACGGACGGACTCAACGGTAACGACACGGCTAGTTCAATCGACTTTGACTGGAAAGAAGGCAGAAACAAAGTGTAGGTGTGGAAAAGTCTGCAAGAATCTCAGGGGCTTGCGCATACATCAAGCGAGAACTATGTGTGGGCAGACAGCACGACAGCAGCGCACAGATGTAATGTCTGGTGAGACGGTGGAGGATCCTAGTCAGGAACAAACCCACAGTACTGGGGACCTCTTAGCGGCTGACATGCTGGATACAAACACATTGCGATCGGGAACGGATGCTCAAGAAGTCTTCGATGATGAAGACCCACTACTGGCGTTACTGAGAACACAGAATGACCCAGAGGCAAACACCGACTTACCACACTCCACAACAGCTCACAAGGGTGATGAATCTCCGAGGAAGCCAAGAATATCCTGGCCGAAAACATCAGACAAGAAAGCATGGAAAGACCTGGACGATGACCTTCATGCAATACTGGAGACATCACTCCAAGGAGCAGTAGAGAGAAAGCTGGTTGCTTTAACCAACCTTGTCTACACAGTTGGGAAAGAAAGATTCGGTCTGACTATCCAGAAAACCACCAAGAAACCTGTACAGATGAATAGAAGGCAACGACAGATAAAGGGCATCAGGAGTGTTCTGAAGGTTTTGCGAAGGAGATATAGGCATGCCAAGGAAGAAGAAAAGCCAGGGCTGAAGCAGTTAAGAGACAGCCAGAGGGAACAACTTTTAAACCTATGCAAGGCAGAACAACTTCGTGAGAAAAGAAGGAAAAAGGCCAAACGTCGTGCTGAGTTCATTGCAAATCCATTCAAGTTCTCTAATAAACTGCTAGACAAAGAGAAATCGGGCAAGCTAGAGAGCAGCATGGAAGAAATTACACAGTTCCTAACTGAAACGCACTCTGATGATATCCGAGACGTACCGTTAGGCAACTGCCAGAGAATAGAACCAGTACCAGAACCCACAACACCTCTAGACACCAAGGAACCTACACTGAAAGAGGTTTCAGAAGTAGTTCAAAAGGCAAGAGCAGGGTCGGCCCCAGGACCAAATGGTATCCCTTACAAGGTGTATAAGATGTGCCCTAAACTTCTTCGACGCTTATGGAATCTTCTGAAAGTGGTTTGGAGGAAAGGTAAAGTTCCAGATTGTTGGCAACAGGCAGAAGGAATATTTACACCAAAGGAAAAGGATTCGAAGACCGTCACCCAATTCAGAACCATTTCCTTACTGAACGTTGAGGGGAAAATCTTCTTTGCTGTGCTGGCCAAGAGAATGACGAAGTATCTGACATCAAACCAATACATTGATACCTCAGTGCAAAAGGGAGGCGTCCCAGGGTTCTCTGGATGTGTGGAACATACAAGCGCCCTCAGCCAGATCATCAGGGAAGCAAAGGTTAACCAAAAAGACCTCACTGTTGTCTGGCTTGACCTTGCCAATGCGTATGGCTCCATACCACACAAGCTAATTGAGATCGCACTGAAGCACTACCACATCCCAGACCATGTGCAACAGATTATCAATGGATACTTCAGTAACATACAACTACGGTTTGCTGTAGGAGAACAGTCAACACCTTGGATAAGGCTCGAGAAAGGAATAGTAACAGGCTGCACTATTTCAGTCGTGTTATTCGTGATGGGAATGAACTTAATTATCAATGCTGCAAAGAGGGAAACCAGAGGACCAAAGACAACCTCCGGGATATACCTCCCATCCAATAGAGGTTTTATGGATGACCTCACCGTAACTGCAACGACACACGTGCAAGCTCGTTGGGTTCTTAGAGCATTGGATGAGACAGTGACTTGGGCAAGAATGAAGTTAAAACCAAAGAAATCGAGGAGCTTGGTAATCAAGAAGGGAAAGGTTACTCAAAAGTTCACCCTCCAGGTACAGAGCGAAGACATACCATCCATAGTAGACAATCCTATCAAATGCCTAGGAAAATGGTACGATGCCAGCCTTAACGACACAAGCAGCACAAACCACACCAAGAACCAACTCCAAGAAGGTCTGAAGCAGATAGACCAGACATCACTTCCTGGGAAATTCAAGACATGGTTATACCAACATGGATTGTTACCAAGACTCATGTGGCCTCTAATGCTGTATGAGATAGCAGTTTCTACTGTGGAAGGCTTTGAAAGAACCATCAACCGATACCTCCGTAGATGGCTAGGGGTCCCACCAAGTTTCACCAGCATCGGACTGTATGGGAGGACCAACCAGCTCCAACTCCCAATATCATCAGTTGTTGAGGAGTACAAAGTTGCTAAGGCCAGGATGGTGGTGACACTGAAAGAATCTTCTGATGATCTGATCAGGATGGCAGGCATAGAGACTAGAACCGGAAGGAAGTGGTTGGCAAGCCAGGCGGTGTCCCAAGCTGAAAGTATACTGAGACACAAAGACATCGTCGGAACTGCTACGGAGGGCAGACAAGGGCTTGGTATGATAAAACCACAGCGATGGAGTAGGGCAGATAAAAGGGAGAGGAGTCAGATGGTGCAGAAGGAAATCAGGGTGAGCGAAGAGGAGAGCAGAAGAGCCCGTTCAGTTGAAATGGGTGGACAATGTGCCTGGAATAAATGGACAAAAACAGAGAGGAAGTTGACTTGGGCAGACATCTGGCAGTATGAGCCGCTAAGACTCAAATTCCTGTTAAGGTCAGTTTACGACCTGCTGCCATCCCCAACCAACCTCCACAGATGGGGTCTAGTGGAAGACCCAAGTTGTAGTCTTTGTAACAAGCCAGGCACCATGGAATAATCCTGTCATCATGTCAGACTTCGCTGACACAGGGCCGCTACAGATGGAGACATGATGCTGTCCTTAGGTAGCTAGCAGATGTACTTGAGCGCGAGAGAAGGAAGAAAAGAACAGCAAAGAAAACAGCATCTACAAAGATCAACTTTGTCAAGGCAGGGGAAACAACCACAAAGCAAGCTCCTAGAAACACGTCGATCTTAGATGAATCAGACCAATGGGAGATGAAAGTTGACTTAGGGAAGAAGCTGGTCTTTCCCGAGATTGTCCAAACTACACTGAGGCCTGACATAGTGATATGGTCCACCAAACACAAGAAGCTGGTGACCATTGAACTCACCGTCCCATGGGAATCAAGGTGCGACATGGCATATGAGCAGAAGAAAACCAAATACACTGATCTCTTAGACCAGTGCAGTTCTCGCGGTTGGAAAACATGGCTGTTCCCGATCGAAATTGGCGCCAGAGGCTTTCCCGCACAATCACTGTGGAGGATGCTAAGTGCCCTAGGAATCAGGGGAGGAGAGAGAAAGAGAGCTGTTGGGAGACTAGGCCAAGCAGCAGAGAGAGCGTCCAGTTGGCTATGGATTAAGAGGGAGGAGAAGAGCTGGCAGCTAACCACTGACCCGTAGTGCCTGATCAGCACTGCGGTTCCACCGCCCGGAGAGTGTCCTGGGATTAAAGGATGAAACACTTGTTGATGGGCGGCTCCCAGCTGATGAGTCAGTGGTTTCGTGCAGCACAGACTGTATTCAACACATTACTCTTCCGCAAACTCTTTTTTGGCACAGATGGGGGTTGAGTGTAAAACTATTGTATCTCAATTAAAGTACAAAACAGTTACAACAGTTTGTCTTCAATCCTCGATTTAATGACTATTTTGCACTATTTTCAAATTGCATCTGTATGTATTGATTAACATGTATTTCATTTCAAGGTCAGAGGCAAGTTGTGTGGCTTTAAAGTCCAAGAGAGCCATTTGCAAATCAAATGTGGTTTTAAGCATATGTCATCAGTAAGCAAGAGTAATTGAGATTTAATACAGCAAGGCAAATCGAGAATAATATACTATTGATCTTAGGTGAGGATTTATTGCTTGAGTCATAACTTAGGTAGATAAAAGCAATTTATGACAGTGATAATTTCTGGAGTAAAGCTGAGAGATTTACTTCCACAAATAAGCCTTACAATTTTTCCAACATAATACATGCTCAGCTGAAACATCTCTGTGATTGTTGTGGTGTAGGTTACATGCTCAGCTGAAACATCTCTGTGATTGTTGTGGTGTAGGTTACATGCTCAGCTGAAACATCTCTGTGATTGTTGTGGTGTAGGTTACAATCAACACTTTGGTAATGGTTTGTCAATTATTTTTCTTTTCTTTATTTTCTGATTGTTGTTATTGTTTATTCACAATTGATTGCGTTATCTTGCTTCTTTTGCTTGTCTCTATGTAATTGCAGTATATAAATGGTTATTTTATTAGTAGTAAATACAGTGGTATATAAGTAAAAGTAGTTATATATTTGTAGTAGAAGTAATAGTTCTATCATTATTTTTATAACTGTTATTTTGTGGGGTTTTTTTTGCGATGCACTTTTTGTCAAAAACTCATAAATATTTAGCATTGGAATATTCAATGATATTGGTATACTTTTTGAACAGTAAGTAGTTCTGTTTTGCTAGCATATGCAGAAAGAATGAATTGTATCCTATCTATATCATTACATTAGTAATATGTATACTACATACATTTGGATTTTAAAACCAGCACTGGTTCTTAACAGGCTGCCTGATATTGCCAGCTTAATAATTGGCTGTGAAAGTGGGTATACAGGTAATATTTCTCATGAAGTTATTTTTGTTCTTCTTTCATGCATTTGTGGGAAATCAGCATTCACCTTCACTATAATTACTCACCCAATAGTATTATGGACAAAAATCGTGCTGCATACATTATATTGTGGTATTGATATTTCACTGAGATGGATATTGCGTGTATTTTGTATTTGATTCGCAGTGCAAATGTGGAATTGATACTTTAAAGTAGTTAACTGCAAAAGGAATAAGGTAATTTGCTACATGTACGTAGATATTGATTTATCCCATTGATTGATTTTTTATGTTGTGACATTTAAGAATATGTAGGTCTGACCAGGGGAACATGAAATGAACATTTGAGCTTATACTGGCAAGATTTGAATTGCGCTATTACGTTTAGGTCATACAAAAGTAAAGGTCTCAGTTTTTGAAGGTGTGTTCATTTGGGAGTTTCATGTTTTTTGAGGTAATAAAAGTATAAGAAATGTCTGTGTGGTTTTTCATAAAAAAAAAATAATATTTTCTTGGCAAGAGTTTAAACAGTTCTGTTTCAATAAGAATACTATAGAAATGTAAACAAAGAAAAAAAAGAATGATTTGACCTTTTTAAAAGATTGAGCAGAATGGAAACTTTCTTTGTAATAAATTGAATAAGTGTGTTGACATGAATTATGAGGCTCTATGTCAATGATTTAGGAGTCTTCTTCCAAATTACAACAGTAAACTGTCATATTTGCTTGCTCAGTTGGTAGAGCTCTACAATTCGGAGGATCACAGGTGTGATCCCCTGTGCAGCCCCATTACTTGACTGAAGATTGGTGATAAAATCCTTGGACAGTGATCCATGCCCTCAATCTCTGATTTAAGAGGGCCAGTTGTCAGTTACTGGCATATGTAGTAAACAAGCTAACCCAAGAACAGTTGGTTAACTCTTTTAGTGCTGGAACCAAATTTTGAAGGCCTTTGCAAACAGTTTGGATCCAGATGAGACGCCACAGAATGTGGCATCTCATCAGGATCCAAACTGTTTGTGCTATTCTGATAGTATTCTTTGAAAAAAAAATCGAAGAAAATGCTAATTTTTGAAATTCAACAGACAACATTTTAGCAGACAACAAATTTTCCAGCATGCCAAGGGTTAACTGACCATCAACGATGTGACTGAAATACTGCTTGAAAAAAGGAAGAAAAACTCAAGTTAACAATCACAATCAAACATTAACCGGTTAATGAGGATCTTATTAGGTTTTCCAAAGGTTTTGATGAAGTGTCCACATGTGATGATAAGTGTTAACAGCATAGTCAATTGTTTTCCTAGTTCCAGTTATAACTGAAGCAGTTACTTTTGAAATCATGTCAATATTCAATGTTTATCTTTTGCTATAAATTGCTATAAAATGTTTTCATAGGTCTCTTAAAAACTTGTCTAAACAGATAGCATCTAGTTTGATGAGATTTTTATAGTCTGTGTGCTTGTATTTCAAATTAAATGGACTTTAACATAGTCTCTATTAAATGCAGACCTGAAATTGGGCCTGGTCTTTATGTCTAGGTGGTGTGACTATAAAGTATGTGCCAACCTGTCAATTAGGTTTTCTTTTTGTTTTATTCTTTCTTTCTTTATTTTTTATTATTTAGATATATATTCAAATGTTCATGTCATTCTGAATAAAGGGTGATATTTTCTACCATAGGGAGTTATGTAAAACTCAAAACAGCTTGAAACATTTTCTTTTTGTTTTGGTTTAATAGTTAAGTTTGTTGTTTATTAGTGCGTGCAAATGTTAATGATTATTGATCAGTTTGGTAAAGTGTTTATTAACTTTGGGGAACTATATGTAAAAAATGTATTAGCTATATAAAAAAGTAGGATGGCTAACCGTAGTTTAACCTTCTTGTGGTGATGTTCACATAATTGGTTCACATTCAGATGATTTTAAATGGCTCTATTAGACTCAATTTGTTGTTATTTAAAATACATTAATATATGTTTATCAATGACCCTGTTGGTTTAATCTTTAGGGGACATTAGAATTAAGTGCAATTCTCAGTTTTCTGTCACATATTTGACATTACTCTATTCTTGTATGTTATTGACATATTTGGGAATTAAATTGCATGTTAGCATTCTGTAACAATTAATGTTATAAAATAACTCTTTTAGAAATAATCAGAGATCAAACTTAACTTTAAAATACCCCGCTTGCATGATTGTTTGCTTTTCCCAAGATTTACAGAAACAGGACTGAAGTGTTCTTCAAGCATTTAATGAACCACATAAATTAAAATATATATTTAAATACATCATAACATTTAACAAATATTTATTTTAACAGATCATCTGTAAAAAAAAATCTTACAAGGGTGGTATCAGGAGGTGGCTGTATTGCTCATAAACACTTAAAAAGAATGCTAAGAATTTTTTAAAAAAGAAACTTGAAAAATCTTACAAAGTTTAGCTGATACCTAATTTAACATTTCAATGATACAGTTTTTATCTGGCACACAATATACAAACCATCCAATAGAATGGGTTCTTAATTCACATAAATATATAATGACTAAATATAAGTCGTGTGTGTTGTAAAACATCCTAATTATTGTGTTTGTTTGCAGGTGTGAACAGCATACAGGATGGGTAAAGCCAACAGCAAGCTCAAGCCGGAAGTGCTGCAAGACCTGAGACAGAACACCGAGTTCACAGATGAGGAGCTGCAGGAGTGGTACAAGGGCTTCCTCAAGGACTGCCCCTCGGGACACCTCACTGTCGAGGAGTTCAAGAAGATCTACGGAAACTTCTTTCCATATGGGGATGCGTCGAAATTTGCAGAGCATGTTTTCCGTACGTTTGACGCGAACAATGATGGCACGATAGATTTCCGCGAGTTTATATGTGCCCTCAGTGTCACGTCTCGTGGACGTTTAGAACAGAAACTTAAGTGGGCCTTCAGTATGTACGACCTGGATAGCAATGGATTTATATCCAGGAATGAGATGCTAGAGATTGTGTCTGTAAGTAAACCTTTGTTCCAAGTTACATTGAGATATTTCCCTTTGCCATCTTTGCAACCTTGATGCATTATGATGGGAATTTTTTACTTCTTTTAATTTACTTTAATTAACACAGTTCTTGCCTCAGATTTTTTTTTACTATTTTGGTAGTTTTTTTTTCTCACATTGCAAATTATTGGCATTAACCAATAGGTTTTCATTCATTTCTCACTCTAGAAATAATGTTAATTTTATTTTGTGAAGCATTATACTGTGTTATCATCATAAGGCTTAATTGGTAGTCCATTCCCGCGTCCCCTGATGATGTTCTGACCAAAAACTAACCCTGCAATTCTGCTGGATGGAATTAAATTAGTATTTAACTTGGCAATAATTTGTATCTATATTTCTTATGAACATGTCAAGAATATTTGGATGTTCCGTAACACGTAAAGAGTTTTACATCCTATACATCTCCAAAAGGACCGAGTAATGTGGCAATTTTTCTTTGGGTTTTCTCTCAAATCAATTAAATATTCGGATGTATTCATTCAGGTCTTCTGGCATGGAATTTACCAACCATTTTTAAGCAGTTGTTAGAGGAAATTTAAGGTGAAAAGCTGGGTTAGACTGCTATGCCAAAAAAATATCTGCCCTGACCACCCAAAATCCATACCTTAGGCCAAAAAAAAGGAAGATCTGTTTCTGGTCTCCTTGGGAAAAAAACAGGGTCGGTAGGTAGCGATTTTTTTTTTGGTACTAAAATGGAAGGCTACTAAAGCTTTTAATAAGAATATATATATATATATATATATATATGCTTTGTTTGCTTGATATTACATTTAATATGAACGAAAATGAACAAACAAAAAAATCTTTTTTTTTGCGACCCCAATAAAAAGTTGAGGGTCGGCGCTGATTCGGGAGACACGGTTGGGCCACCCGATACGGACCTCTTTTTTTTGGCCTTAGACATATTTCTTCCAAAGCTTTTATCAAAACAATGAGTGAAATAACTGGTGGATTTCATGCCTGGTAGTTATCAGAAGGAAGCAGAGCTTTTCTTGTGCTGTAATACCTGCAGCCTGTTAGAGCAGATAAGCTTAGCTGTGCTGTTGTTTCATGTACTAAGACTGTTGACAGTCAGACAAACAGTGCAAGAGATTTGCACCATGTAATTGGGTAATGGTTTTCAAAGTGATTTTGCAGTCTCTTCTGGTAAGGGATTTGCAAATCACATTTGAGACCAAAGATGCCACTTAGATAGAAGTCATCTGACATGCAGACAGGTTGATAAAAGGTTTCTTGAACACTGACTACAAGACCAGTTTCCCCTGTCTTAAAGATGCTGAATCTGTATCCTATCTGATTTATCTACAATGTACGCATTTATTAACAAAACCAGGCTAATATTATGCAGATTCAGCATCTTTTGCAAATCTGATTTATGCAACATAATTATATTGCTTCAACTCCTATTCGATTAAGTTTCGTCAGCAATGGCAGTGTTGTTGAGGTTTTTTCAGCCAAATTTGAGTCTTTCATTCAACCCCATTCCCTGTCTCAAAAATTATATATATTGATCTTATCTAAGCACCAAGTGCTCAAGGGGATCTTTTGCATCATTTTCTGTCAGCCTGCGTGCAATGTCCAATGTGAGGTGTATGTGGTTTGTAGGGGGCTTTTTGCTTTTTACCACTTGAGAGACCTGATTTCCACCCAATCTTGATGAAACTTGGTTAGGATGTTTATCTAGGCAATATCTAGTTTGCATATTGATCACATGTTTCCATGACCTAGGTCCCTGGGCAAATCTTAGAAAAACCTTCTTACCACTCTGAAGGCCACATTTTTTACTTAATTATGAGGAAATGGGTTTATGTGGATGACCTTCAGGCTGAGATTTAATCTGGATCTCATGCATCCAATAACTAGGTCACCAGGTCAAATCTTAATAAAAGAAAAACCCTTGTCACCACAGTAGAGGCCACATTTATGACTCAATCTTGATAATACCTGAACAGAATGTTTGACAATATTTTTGCCAAGTTTGAATGAGGATCTTATGAGTTCAAGAACTATGTCACCAGGTTAAATTTGAGATCAAAATTGTTTCCACTGAAGTCATGAATGAAGTGTTTGTACCATGTGAGACGACTTTAAGAATATTAAATAAGGTTTTGCAAAGGGAAGTGTTATTCATAGTTGTTAGTTTGCTTACCATAACTTTGCCATACATTGATGGATTGTGAAATAACTTGGAACAAATGTCCACCATTACAAGACAACGTGTTGCGTGTTGCACCCTGCTTCAAAGTCAAGGTCACCATTAGTGGTCAACATTCAAATGTATCCATAAAACAGCTTTTATATTCCTACAGGGGGTTTTCTGCCTATTTTGGGAAAAGGAGTGTGACCAAATTGGGAATTTTTTATCGACAAAATTGGCCATTTAGGGAATTTTTGCTTCGATGAAACGGCTCATTTGGGAACAAAATTGGGAATTTATTCTGTGGTTTAACAAATAAATTTGTTTTTATTTGTTATTTTGTCTTCTTTATATAAACAGATGCAATATTGGGCATGTTCAGCGTTTATTCAAGTACTGCAGTTTTGTTTTTCAGTTACAGTTACTCTCTGAGATAAGAACTGTACAGTCAAAACCTCATAGCAATTATTTGGAACCAAAACAAACACTGGTTAGTCACACAAGTTATAAGACACTTCATTCCTAAAAAAAAAAAAAAAAAAAAAAATTTTTTATGTTTTTTTTTTTGGAAATTGGGATTTTTTTAATATAATTTCAGTTTGGGATCGGGTCCGTTTGCTTTGGGAGTGCCTCTGTTTTCCGTGGGCGCAGACAGTGCTGAAAACCACCTGTCCTATCTTAGTAATAACTGTGTTTCTTATTGATGGATTTTCAAATTATTTGTCACAAATGCAATTCATTATGAAATGATGTCTGTCATGTTCTACTCTACTCCTTACCTCAAAGGTCAAGGGCACACTTCAAAGATATCAAGTTTGGCCATAAACAGCTTGTGTTTGACATGAGCAGCTTCTGAGACGAAAAAGTGAAATATGAGGGCGTCTGTGCACTATGGACACATGTCTTGCTTATTTATGTTGTATTACTAGGTCTGTCTGGTCTCCAGCTGTTGTTATAAAGATCTGAGAACTTGGTTTGCTTCAGCAGTGATGATTTCATATGACCTGTAAATGTGCCAAAGACATTTCTAAGGAATCCAACCATAAAACACAGTCATGTCTTCCTATAATAAAGCCTTTTCTGTAACTCATTTTGCCTTGAGATGGGCAGACTTAGCTATGAGATCTACTTGTAAAGGTGTCTGCAATGTCAGACAACTACTCGGCAAGACTTGATTGCTCATCTACCCTAATTCAGGCTAGTTGACAAAACAGAGGACAAAAGAACATGAATTATTCTCATAGCAAAGATAACTTATTTTGGAAGCAAGCTTTACAGCATGTTTCCACTCTCACTAATTGATATATAATTGAAAGCTTTAGTTCCCTGCAGTGTGATAGGCTTTTACAGCATTTCGTCATTAATAATACCTCCATGGGTGAAAGTTTTCCGTAATATAACGGATTTCCCTAAATTCGATCTGCAGTCAGGTCATTTTTCCAAATCGTATAAATCTGAGAAGATATTGGGGGGGGGGGGGGGGGGGGTAACCCCTGCCTTTGATTTTTATCGGACCTGAAGTTAACCATCAAAACAGTAACGGCTACGAGCCGAAATAACATGTCTCCCGCAAAAGGAATCGGGTACGGATAGGAGCCAAAAGACCCTCTGCGCGTGCAGAAGGCAGGTAGCATGACGTCACCTCATTAGAATATTCTGGCGAAATCTGCCGATAATTTACGATTCCTTTGTCTATGAAATGGTTTACCGCATGGAATAACTCGAAGTAAATCGGGAATCTTGACTCAGTTTCCAAAGAAGCGTTTTGATTGGATTACGTAAATCGGTCAATCAATGGAAATTGACATTACGAAACGGTCTTATCTCTAAAAAAAATATGGCGGACAAGTCAAAATAACTTTACTTCTGAAACCAAAAACACACAATCAAATCATGTATTTGCCTCCCGGGTATAACACAAAAGAACTTGAAAGTGGTGTGAGAAACAAGTGGCGATGTGAATGGCTCCATGAAAGAGACTCTCGTGGAGAGAAATGGGGAAATTGTTTAAAAAAACAAAAAATCCAGGTAGCACATATAATGTGATATCTGTTTCAAAACGATAAAGTTCAATCAAATGGGAAAAGGCGTTCAAGTATCATGCCGAGGATGTTACGCATGTGAAAAATTACCGGACGCGGAAATCAAATCATTAGAAAATAACAAGATAAGATATACAAATATATTACTTAAAAGTACAAGACAGAAAATGTATAACTATAACATGTTCATTGATCTATATTATACTGTAAATATTTGTATATAGTTTAGAAAGTTTAGTGTTCTTAAAGATTTTGCCTATCACATTTTATGTACATGAAATTTTAAAGAAATAGTTTGTGATATTTTTTAGCCAAACTTACTGTTTTTCTGATTTGAATCACTTAAAAATACAGGTGTCTTTAAGCTCAGGAGAAGTGATTTCTTTGTTTCAAATAAGCTATGCAGGAGCTTCCGGGGGCCTCTGGCCCCCTAGCCAGGGCACTTGCCCTGGACCCACCGGGGGCCCTATCGGCCCCCAGATTATGATTTTCAGTATTTTAGGAATTTTCAACTTTCACCCATGTACTTCTGAGATAATGCTATTACTCATGGATTTGAATTATTTCATGCTGAAAAACACCTGCAACTTTGCACTACTAGTATAAAGATACCGTAGGTTTCCACGTATAGCGCGCAGTGTTTTACCTCCAAAATTCAAATTAAAAAGCTGGTGCGCGCTATACATTGATACAACGCTATCCTGGCTGCTAAATTGGTAAAAAATATGTTGTGTAATCGTAAATAATCAAAATGGCCGCCATGTTTTTTTCCAGAAAACTACCACCCTATAATCGTACACTGAGGGGCCATTGTCGAAACAACAAGAAGTCGCTACTGGTAGATATGAATGCGGTAGAAGAAGTTTTGGTTAAAAATAAATTTGTTTGAATAAACTTGCGGACATTTCTTTGTTTGTGTTTTTCACTTCTTTCTTGATGAATTCCGATGGGGATTGTTGTCGACATTTCGGAGAGCAGGCAAGGGTAGGTGCGAACGAGGTCTTTTTTGCAAGTAACGGTAGGTGTGAAAGGGGGTCATTTTGCACAGCATAATTGGCAGATGTTATTGAGTAATATGTGCCACGACTTGTTAAGACGCTAATTGACATTTGAGACACTGACACTTGAGAACGTGAAGATATGCAATTGCATTTTGTGTGTATAAATATTGAACGTTCAACAGTGGTGTACCTCAACAACTGTATCCCTGTCTCCCATGCGACATTCAAATTTACCCGTAATGCCCATGCTTTCCCAGAGGAAAAATCACACGATGTACTCTAATTCTCATTTTCTCACGTTTTTCACGAAATGCACGTGGACTGTTAATCCAGGGATCATATTTTCCGGCAACATCAATCGGTCTGGATTTAACTGGGGAAAATGTGTCTGAACATTTATATCCGAAATCATGACAAATTACGTTAAAATATATACAATTGATTTTGCCATTCATAAAGGTGGTATAACAAAAGTACAAGTTAAATTCCCTTAGGCATTTTTTAAAACGGTAAATACGAGTTTTCTCAATTGGTTTTATCATTTGCTATTTCATTGTTGTTTCGTGCACGGACTCTAGATGAGTCAATATATGCTCCGTGTTTGTGTGCTGTTTTATCTGACTTTTTTCATCGTTGTCAATATTATTAATGTGTGTTTTGATACCACGCATCTAAACTTCCGGTCGTGGTTATTCAACAACAAACAATAAAGTACACAAATTATTTCGATTCTAAAACGATTTTTACTAAAGCTTTATACAATGTATATTATTTTTCTTGTGTACTTGTGTGAAGTTCCGCCCATAAAATAACTTTCGGCTGTTCTGTCGATCAGATCCCCGATTTTTATTCATTTATTTCCAGATTATTACGCTGGTGGAAAATGTATCGGCATGTTTTGTTTAGTTACAGCGCGTGCTTTCAGTGTATAAGATGACATGCAATAAACTGGTCCTGACCGGTTTAGAGACTGCAGCGAATGGTATATCACACCTAATCGAGATAAGAATGTAACTAGGGGATGTTAGCATGTTCACTGTGTAATCAATTTCATGACATGCGAATTTTAGCAAACAGAATAGGACCGACTGTTTGGGATTTTCAATCGGTCTTTCATGACCCCAATCAGTAAAGGACCGACAAAGCCGAAAAAATATGATCCCTGTGTTAATCTTTTGCTAGAAAATTACAAAATTGTCAGAAAAGTATAGTGCTATGCAACCCATGCTCCTAATCATAATGACGCTTCCTATTTTGAATGCTTAATTAAGCTTTCCAATGCCCCGGATTATTGGATTGTGCAATAGTAAAATGGCGGCCATTTTCGGTCCGATTCGGTGGTTTTATTGTCTTTAAATATTTTTGTCTCCATTTTTGCATTTAAAAAACAGCCTGCGCGCTATACACGGGAGCGCGCTATACGTGGAAACCAACTGTAAATATTTTTATAAAAGACAACAACTGATGTTTGATCCATAAGTAATATAACAGAGAAATCCATCTCATGGGTTCCCCATGGCTTTATTGACCATCATAAATAGTTGTAATGAAGTAGGTTTATTCCTCTCTGCTATTGTCTGCAATAACTTTGAGAGCATACCAATGAGGCAGTCTGTGTTTTATGGTGACCTATTCAAGATCATTTACCAGTACTATAAACATTTTGTCTCTTGGAAGATAATATTCTTGCAGATGGCACGTTTATGGTTCAATAAATCTGATGGCATATTATAAATTGAGATGGTCTAGTTGAAACTTATAAAGATCCCTGTATAAAAGTAAATTTAGATTATGCTGTTCAAACTTATAAAAATCTCTGTATGAATCTATGAGTGATTGCTGTAAGCAATACTTTCATGAGATTTATTGATGGGGTATTCATAAACTTGCTTGCAATTTATAAGACTTTCTAATAATTAAATGAACAGTTATACAGATGTTTTAATCCAGATACTGCTTTCTTGTATATTTATTTTGCGCCTCCAGTTGTATTTTATTCAAAACAATATTTAAATAGAAATGGCGCGGCAGGGGCCGTCGCGTATCCCCACACCACATGTTTGACCCAGGGGTGCCCCAGGGTTGGTAATAGGGCCATGCATAGTTGAGATTGACCGTATTGTCATAAGAGAAGTTCAGTATCAATTAGAAGTGAATCGGTTTAGAAATACAGAAATTATAGTAAAAGACAATTTTGGGTGTGTGTGGCCTATTATGGGCGGGGCCCCCAGGGTTGGTAATGGGGCCATACATAGTTGAGATTGACTGTATTGTCATAAGAGATGTTCAGTATCAATTTGAAGTAAATCGGTGTAGAAATGAAGAAATTATAGTAAAAGGCAATTTTGGGTGGGCGTGGCCTATGTGGGCGGGGAGCCCCAGGTTTGGTAATGGCGCCATGCATAGTTGAGATTAACTGTATTGTCATAAAAGAGGTTCAGTATCAATTTGAAGTGAATGGGTGTTGAAATGAAGAAATTAAAGTCAAAGGCAATATTTGGTGGGCGTGGCCTATGTGAGCGGGGTGCCCCAGGTTTGGTAATAGGGCCATGCATAGTTGAGATTAACTGTATTGTCATAAGAGAGGTTAAGTATCAATTTGAAGTGAATCGGTGTAGAAATGAAGAAATTATAGTAAAAGGAAATTTTGAGTGGGCGTGGCCTATGTGGGCGGGTAGCCCCAGGGTTGGTAATGGGGCAATGCATAACTGAGATTGACCGCATTGTCATAAGAGATGTTCAGTATCAATTTGAAGTAAATCGGTGTAGAAATGAAGAAATTATAGTAAAAGGCAATTTTGGGTGGGCGTGGCCTATGTGGGCAGGGCGCCCCAGGGTTGATAATGGTGCCATGCATAGTTGAGATTGACTGTATTGTCATAAAAGAGGTTCAGTATCAATTTGAAGTGAATCGGTGTAGAAATGAAGAAATTATAGTAAAAGGCAATTTTGGGTGGGCGTGGCCTATGTGGGCTGGGCACCCCAGGGTTGGTAATGGGGCCATGCATAGTTGAGATTAACTGTATTGTCATAAGAGAGGTTCAGTATCAATTTGAAGTCAATCGGTGTAGAAATGAAGAAATTATAGTGAAAGGCAATTTTGGGTGGGCGTGGCCTATGTGGGCAGGGCGCCTCAGGGTTGGTAATGGGACCATGCATAGTTGAGATTGACCGTATTGTTATAAGAGAGGCTCAGTATTAATTTGAAGTAAATCGGTGCAGAAATGAAGAAGTTAATGAAAAATAACATAAAAGAATGAGTGAAAATCTCTAACCTGGCCCCGCCCCAACCCCCATAATTTTTTACCCAGGGGTCAGATCAAAATTCCGTCACTGTCACCGTCGCACATAATTATGCTCATAGCTTCCATTTTCAAGTAAGTTTCAAGGTTCTAGTGCTAATAGTGTAGGAGGAGCAGGTGGCCAGGACAGACAGACAGACGCACATCACCACAATATCCCCACTTTTTCTCCGAAAAACGTAGGGATAACTAAATTTCAGAAATGATTATTTAATTAAAAAACAGAACAGTAATACAGTTTGCCTTTTTAAGAACATCTGTTTTAATTACTCAATACATGTGACATGGATGCTTTTGAGTTTTCCGTTACATTTTGTGGGATGTTGCCACTTAGCACAATGCATTCTAAGTACCTGTAAGTCATTGTATTAAATCTAGCACAAATTGATTATTAGTGGAATGGTCCATAAGAAGTTTATATTTTGCAGCAATTTCTTACCAGCAACTTGTTAAAATAATATGTTGTTCTTAAATGAATGATCGAGAAATGTCTTTAAATATATATATATTTCTTATAGAAACAATCTATAAAGCACATTACAGATGTTAACTAAGTGGTAAAGCCTGTTCTGATACAGATTGGTGTACAGGATAATCTAGCTGTACTAGTTTCAAGATCAGCTCCATGTATGATGGCTGTGCAGTATATAACATGTTCTAAGCTTTGCAATAAGAATATGAATTTATATAGTTTCTTGATACATGTATACTGGTTCAACAAAGAAACTTGATGAATGTAGTCAAATATATTTATGTGTTTAGATATTATCTACATTGGTTACCTTACATAGTATGACAAGTTAAAAACAACCATCCACACAGTTTTGTAAAGAATTAACAAACTCAGAAATGCAAGAATAAGTTCTGGTATTCTAGCGTTGTTTTTTTTAAACAGACATGAATTAAAGAAAAAAATGACTATTGGTAGTAGACATGAAATACTTAAGGGTAATGTAAAACACTTTCAAACACTTTGGTAAAAGAGAAACTTAATAAAGCATCTATACATTTTATGTTATTTGTTATATTCTTAATGGACATAATTATATAAGTTTTCAATATCATTGCTAAGTGGTCAATGTTAATGCATGAATCTGTTGGAAAATCAGGTATCAATTCGTCATTTGCTATTTATATCATAGCTCATAAACATTTTAAATCGTAGTTTTAAGTCTTTAAATTAAATGTTTCATTATAGATAAACAACTTGTCATGAAAATATCAAATTAACTCAATAATCAGCAAAACTTTATGATATAATTCATTAAAACAATAACTACTTCGAATGTTTCCAATAATCAAGGATTCAAAATGCAAAATCCCCTATCTGATGGAAAGTCATGATCATTTCCATAGAGTCAAATACAAATTATATGTGCACAATATCCAATAAAATATAAGGTCGGTAAAATGTTGAAAATGTTTTTGTTGATAGATTGGCAAAAAATTTCATATTACCACAGGATAACGATGCCATATAACCACATGTTACCCATTCTTTATGCTTAGTATAGCCGCAGGTTACCCATTCCATATACTTATTATAGCCACAGGTAATCCATTCCATATAACCACAGGTTACCCATTCTATATAGCCACAGGTTACCCATTCCATTTATCCAAGGGTTACCCATCCCATATAGCCATAGGATAAGCAATCTATATAGCCACAGGTTACCCATTCCATATAGCTACAGTTTACCCATGCCGTATAGCCACAAGTTAACTATGCCATATTACCACAGGATACCCATTTCATATAACCACATGTTACCCATTTCATATAGCAACAGGTTACCATTCCATATAGCCACATGTTACCTGTGCAATATAGCCACATGATACCCATTCCATATAGTAACAGATTACCCACAGGCTTCCCATTCCAGATAGCCGCAGGATACCCATTCCATATATCCACAGGTTACCCATTCCATGTAGCCACAGGTTACCCACTCCATGCTTCCACAGATTACCCATTCCATATATCCACAGGTTACACATTCCATGTAGCCACAGGTTACCCACTCCATATATCCACAGGATACTCATACCATAAAGCCACGGGTTTCCCATCCCATATAGCCATAGGTTAATCATTCTAATATAGCCTTAGGTTACACATGAATAAGTAGACATGATGGAATCAGATCGTCATATCTTATTCTGTTTCCACTGAGTTTTAAACAAGTCTTGAAAGAGTGTTACCTGCATGTTGTGTTCAATTTTCATTCTTCTTCTACATTTGATCTGCTTTAATGAAATTACTCTGAGAGGTATAATGCCTTGACCATTTTCCATTATGCTTGGACAATCTCGCTATCAAAGGGATAAATCTAGCGCTGATTTTGATAAAAAGATTTTTGCACCAAAAATAGGAGTTCTGCCAGTAAAGTTCTCATTTGCATTTGAGATCATATGGGGATATTAACAGTTCTGTTATGTGTTGACTGGCCTGAGCTATGATGGGCATAGAAATGACAATCTCAGTTGATTAAAATCTATTTCAGTTTGAGGTTGACATAGTTAAGGTGCCTATGAAAGGCACCCTAGAGAGCCAAGAGGCTTTACACAATTGAATGCTGGTGATAAACGTGATGGATTAGTCTGAACATTGGGCCTGGAGGAACATTCTGTGTGCAAGCACACAATTTATAGCATTTAGAACTCCCAGAGGGTGGTCATAGGGCTGGCATTTGCATGTTTCCTACATTCTTTGCTTATTGTATGCCACCCTTGTTGCCTTAATGACTATGGTGTCCAGGACTTCATGAAGATATTCATATGATTTATTTCTTCTTTTGTGTCCTACATTTTTTTAGAGCTCCATAAGTTCTAATGAATTCTACCTCTGATGGAACTTGCACTATAGCAGAGAAGGTTAGACATGTGATTTATAATGTGGTTGATACATGTATACAGTCAAAACTGAGAACAGCGGTCAGTCAAAGGAAATGGCCAAAGTGACCATTGTTGACAAGAGACGGCTGTTCCGGGATCACCACTTTTTAGAAAGTCAGTTGGTAGTATTCTTACGTCATTACCCCACCCAGTTGTCAGTTGGTAGTATTCTTACGTCATTACCCCACCCAGTTGTGAGCACATAGTGTAAGACAAAGGCTGATTGCAGATAACTAAGCAGAATAACATAAATAACTTTTAATGAATAATACAGAATAATGTACATTGATTTAATTTCATTCCTATTTTTTAACAAGTTATCAACAATAGTATTTTTGTTTACTCATGCATCTCCTTCATTCAGTAAATGCGACAGTTTGTATTACATTCATTGCGAGATATTTTCAAATAAAGGTCTCACATGTCATTTACGTTATGTCCAAACATGTATAAAAGGCTTATTGGCTGTCATAAGCCAAAAGAACAGTATAACTGTATCATTCTTATCGACGGAAAAGACGCCAAAATCATTTAAAAATTAATTTACATGCTTATATCAATACTTTACTAGCCAGCTTAGTGTTGTTTTAAACACCTTATCAGGGATAAAGATCTATTGACTTTGTTTTGCGCTCATGCTTTGACTGAAGCCAATAATTGCTAATAATACATTGTTATTGCTGCTTGCACCTGTTTCGTTTGTGTTTTTACTTATTACAACTTGAAACTACTGATACCAGTCTCTTGTGGTGTGGGATGATCTGGATTACAGCACATATTACTGAACCAGTCTCTTATGGTGTGTGATGGTCTGGATAACATCACATGTTACTGAACCAGTCTCGTATGGTGTGGGATGGTCTGGATAACATCACATGTTACTGAACCAGTCTCTTATGGTGTGTGATGGTTTTGATAACATCCCATATGACTGAACCATTATTGTATGGTGTGGGATGGTCTTGATAACATCACATGTAACTGAACCAGTCTCTTGTGGTGTGTGATGGTCTGGATAACATCACATGTAACTGAACCAGTCTCTTGTGGTGTGTGATGGTCTGGATAACATCACATGTTACTGAACCAGTCTCTTATGGTGTGTGATGGTCTGGATAACATCACATGTTACTGAACCAGTCTCTTATGGTGTGTGATGGTCTGGATAACATCACATGTTACTGAACCAGTCTCTTATGGTGTGTGATGGTCTGGATAACATCACATGTTACTGAACCAGTCTCTTGTGGTGTGGGATGGTCTTGATGAAATCACATGTAACTGAACCAGTCTCTTGTGGTGTGTGATGGTCTGGATAACATCACATGTAACTGAACCAGTCTCTTGTGGTGTGGGATGGTCTTGATGAAATCACATGTAACTGAACCAGTCTCTTGTGGTGTGTGATGGTCTGGATAACATCACATGTCACTGAACCAGTCTCTCTGGGTGTGGGATGGTATTGATAACATATTACTGAACCAGTCTCTTGTGGTGTGTGATGGTCTGGATAACATCACATGTTACTGAACCAGTCTCGTATGGTGTGTGATGGTCTGGATAACATCACATGTTACTGAACCAGTCTCTTATGGTGTGTGATGGTCTTGATAACATCCCATATGACTGAACCATTATTGTATGGTGTGGGATGGTCTTGATGAAATCACATGTAACTGAACCAGTCTCTTGTGGTGTGTGATGGTCTGGATAACATCACATGTGAATGAACCAGTCTCTTGTGGTGTGTGATGGTCTGGATAACATCACATGTAACTTAACCAGTCTCTTGTGGTGTGTGATGGTCTGGATAACATAACATGTAACTGAACCAGTCTCTTGTGGTGTGTGATGGTCTGGATAACATCACATGTAACTGAACCAGTCTCTTGTGGTGTGTGATGGTCTGGATAACATCACATGTAACTGAACCAGTCTCTTGTGGTGTGTGATGGTCTGGATAACATCACATGTCACTGAACCAGTCTCTTGTGGTGTGTGATGGTCTTGATAACATCACATGTCACTGAACTAGTCTCGTATGGTGTGGGATGGTATTGATAACATCACATGTTACTGAACCAGTCTCTTGTGGTGTGTGATGGTCTTGATAACATCACATATTACTGAACCAGTCTCGTATGGTGTGTGATGGTCTTGATAACATCACATGTTACTGAACCAGTCTCGTATGGTGTGGGATAGTCTTGATAACATCACATGTTACTGAACCAGTCTCTCTTGTTGTGTGATGGTCTGGATAACATCACATGTCACTGAACCAGTCTCGTATGGTGTGGGATTGTCTTGATAACATCACATGTTACTGAACCAGTCTCGTATGGTGTGTGATGGTCTGGATAACATCACATGTCACTGAACCAGTCTCGTATGGTGTGGGATTGTCTTGATAGCATCACATGTTACTGAACCAGTCTCGTATGGTGTGGGATTGTCTTGATAACATCACATGTTACTGAACCAGTCTCTTGTGGTGTGGGATGGTCTTGATAACATCACATGTTACTGAACCAGTCTCGTATGGTGTGGGATGGTCTTGATAACATCACATGTTACTGAACCAGTCTCGTATGGTGTGGGATTGTCTTGATAACATCACATGTTACTGAACCAGTCTCGTATGGTGTGTGATGGTCTGGATAACATCACATGTAACTGAACCAGTCTCGTATGGTGTGGGATGGTCTTGATAACATCACATGTTACTGAACCAGTCTCGTATGGTGTGGGATTGTCTTGATAACATCACATGTTACTGAACCAGTCTCTCTTGGTGTTTGATGGTCTGGATAACATCACATGTCACTGAACCAATCTCGTATGGTGTGGGATTGTCTTGATAACATCACATGTTACTGAACCAGTCTCTTGTGGTGTGGGATGGTCTTGATAACATCACATGTTACTGAACCAGTCTCGTATGGTGTGGGATGGTCTTGATAACATCACATGTTACTGAACCAGTCTCTCTTGGTGTGGGATGGTCTTGATAACATCACATGTCACTGAACCAGTCTTGTATGGTGTGGGATTGTCTTGATAACATCACATGTTACTGAACCAGTCTCGTATGGTGTGTGATGGTCTTGATAACATCACATGTTACTGAACCAGTCTCTCTTGGTGTGGGATGGTCTTGATAACATCACATGTCACTGAACCAGTCTTGTATGGTGTGGGATTGTCTTGATAACATCACATGTTACTGAACCAGTCTCGTATGGTGTGGGATGGTCTTGATAACATCACATGTTACTGAACCAGTCTCTCTTGGTGTGGGATTGTCTTGATAACATCACATGTCACTGAACCAGTCTTGTATGGTGTGGGATTGTCTTGATAACATCACATGTTACTGAACCAGTCTCGTATGGTGTGGGATTGTCTTGATAACATCACATGTGACTAAAACAGTCTTTTGTTGTGTGGTTGGTAACATCACATGCCAGATTTTTTAGGATGAGGTGGTCTTTATAATATTACATGTGTTTTGTTTTCTGATGCATCTTCTTCATGGCTGCAATATGTGACTACTAGTTGTGTCACAAGGCACAGAAGATATATTTCGTCGCAGACTGCAAACTCATTACACTTCCCTCTTGGGAATGACCTGCATTTTCACAGTGTTAGTAATTATGGGAAATATTTGAAGTCCGTTTGTCTTGAAAATCAAAATGTTTTCCATTTCCATTGAAACTCAAATCTCTATGGACCCAACCAGTTTTCCAAGTAATGAGAAAATGCAATCATGCCTGAATTTATGGCATTGCCTGAAGTTAAGAGTATTTTGTCAACAGCAAGATAATAACATTTTAGCTCGAGACATATTTTCAACAGAAATGTTGGAAAAACAACTAATTTCCCAGTTGGGCTTGTAAATGAAATTATACTAAAACTGTGTCTTTGTGCTAATTATGTATAAATCTATCTTTCCCTATTTAGTTTGCAACTTTACGGAATATTTTCTTGTCTGCAAACATGTAAGCTTTAAAAAATCTGATGTTATATGTTTGTTCATTATCACAATCAATACCGGTATGTGCATAGGCTGAAGAAAAGATGTATATAGTTCTCTAAATTATTTCTGATAACTAATATTAGTTTGAGTATGTGACTTCTGGTGTGTGAATCATTCAGTTTTTATAATAAAAAGTAAAAGTCATGAGATGGCTGAATTAACTCTTACGAGTTTAGACTTTCCTCTGATAGTTCATTCATTTTACTACTTATTATTATGATCTTGCATGTCATTACTCTCATATTAAATAGTATTATTATAAGATTAATGATGACTTATTTGTATTTTTAGATTATGTATATAAATATAAGAATGATATGCTTGTGATTTATAGCTAATAATTTTTTAACCAGTCTGGTATTAAAATGTTGTGCTGTTCTTGAAGTCTCAAAATCCTGTTATATCCAGATTTTCAGATGAAATGATGATATTATAAATGATTTAAATTGATAGTAATTTGTAATTTGTTATGCATTCTGAAATACAACACAACAATTGACTTTATCTTAGTTTGAGTTTATTTGTGTAGCTTTTTATGCCCCCGGATCAAATGATCGGTGTTATATTGTTTTTGGCCTGCCTGCCTGCCTACCTGCCTGCCTGGCTGGCTGGCTGCCTGCCTGCCTGCCTGCCTGCCTGCCTGCCTGCCTGCCTGCCTGTCTGTCATTGTATGTGTCTGTAATTGTATGTGTAACCAAACTTTAACCTTGGTCATAACTTTTGCAATATTGATGATAGCAACTTGATATTTGGCATGCACATGTGTATCTCATGGAGCTGCACATTTTGGTGTTGAAAGGTCATGGTCATCCATCAAGGTCAAAGGTCAAAATAGAAAAAAATCAAAGCGGCGCATCAGGTGGCATTGTGTTTCTGACAAACACGTCTCTTGTTTAGTTGTGTAGATAATACCACACAGCCGACACATAACTTTGGCTTTATGTCAAGCCATAAGTGATTATTTTACACTGCCAAATTAAGTGGCAATTTCAAATGCTTTACAGATTCCAAAATGTTTTGCTAGATGTTTGATTGTCATTATTTAAAAGTGTGTCCCAACTCTCATGAGTCTGAAGAGTTAAATAAATAAATGTTGGATTGGTAGGACACTTTTGGGTAATGCAGCCACATGCTTTGGGTAATGCAGCCACATGCTTTGGGTAATGCAGCCACATGCTTTGGGTAATGCAGCCACATGCTTTGGGTAATGCAGCCACATGCTTTGGGTAATGCAGCCACATGCTTTGGGTAATGCAGCCACATTCTTTGGGTAATGCAGCCATATGCTTTGGGTAATGCAGCCACATGCTTTGGGTAATGCAGCCACATGCTTTGGGTAATGCAGCCACATGCTTTGGGTAATGCAGCCACATGCTTTGGGTAATGCAGCCACATGCTTTGGGTAATGCAGCCACATGCTTTGGGTAATGAAGCCACATGCTTTGGGTAATGCAGCCACATGCTTTGGGTAATGCAACCACATGCTTTGGGTAATGCAGCCACATGCTTTGGGTAATGCAGCCATATGCTTTGGGAAATGCAGCCACATGCTTTGGGTAATGCAGCCACATGCTTTGGGTAATGCAGCCACATGCTTGGAAGGACCTGATGTAACTCAAAATACACACTGACCCACTTCATATTGGCCATATTGGCTGTCAAGCTTGTGTAAGGCTAATTTTAAACAAAGACAATAAAAAAGCTCGTTTTATTTAAACTGTATTTAAAAAAAACAACTAAATAACCTCACTGTTGTTTTTTAACCTAAGTAATTACTTCCATCACTATTCAAAGTTTTAATTAAAAATCCTTATAATACATATAGAGAGGACAATAACATTTTCTCTGGTGACAGTGTTTTTTGCATTTTTATGCTCCCCCATAATTTATTTTGGGGGGAGCATAAAGTCGTTGCTTCGTCTGTCCGGCCGTGTGTCCTTCCGTCCGTCCGTGCACAATTTTTGTCCGGGCTATTTCTCAGCAACTAATGATCGGAATTCAATGAAACTTTATGGGAAGCTTCACTACCAAGAGGAGATGTGCATATTATCAGCCGGTTCTGGGCGGATGATTTTTCACAGAGTTATGGCCCTTTGAAATTTTCCATTAACTGTACATATAGTGCAATTCTTGTCCGGGCTATTTCTCAGCAACTAATGACCGGAATTGAATGAAACTTTATGAGAAGCTTCACTACCAAGAGGACATGTGCATGTGTTCAGCCGGTTATGGTCGGATGATTTTTCACAGAGTTATGGCCCTTTGAAATTTCCCATTAACTGTACATATAGTGCAATTCTTGTCCGGGCTATTTCTCAGCAACTAATGATCGGAATTCAATGAAACTTTATGGGAAGCTTCACTACCAAGAGGAGATGTGCATATTATCAGCGGGTTCTGGTCGGATGATTTTTTACAGAGTAATGGTCCTTTGAAATTTTCCATTAACTGTACATATAGTGCAATTCTTGTCCGGGCTATATATTTCTCAGCAACTAATGACCGGAATTCAATGAAACTTTATGGGAAGCTTCACTACCAAGAGGAGATGTGCATATTATCAGCGGGTTCTTGTCGGATGATTTTTTACAGAGTTATGGCCCTTTGAAATTTTCTAAAAAAAATTTATGTCTCCCCAACTACTGTGCCCTCAAGACGTTTCCTTTTATCTGAATATATAGTGCAATATTGTGACAAAAAAAAACTTTGGGGAGCATCACCCATCTCCGACGGTTTCTTGTGTTTCTCATGGCATGAAATCATTTGTGCAATCAGGTTTGTAATTTCCCGGCATCTGTGCTTGAATGACATAAATGATTGCGAAATTGCCGGTTGCAGTGCCATTTATGGGTCTATTTGATAGTACATTGTGCAATGAAGTGAAAGTAGTTTTTTTGTGAAAATGAACAGCTCTGGGATGATTTCAAGATTTCTGTTCTTTGTAATTACTTTTGTAGTGTGTTTCTTATTTGGACATGATATGTCCTGGAAATTGATTTGATCCTAGCATCTGAACTTGATATCTATCGTTTTTGTGCAAATATATTCTTCATGACAACATATGACTGGTACATTTGGTAATCTGTAAGGACAAAAATACTTTTTTTATATTCTATTTTGCAACATTTACTTCAGTCATATTTGCAATAAGCAAATGCTGTTTGGATGACAAATATTTGAATATTTGAATCTGCCATTTTTGTGTGTGAGAATCTGTTTACATTTAATGTTAGATTAAAGTTGAAGAAAAATGTACAGAATATTTATGGATTCTGAGACATTTCAAGTTGCCAACCCATCTCTGTTTATGCCCCCAATAGGTGGCAGTCACACTCTTGTTTTTGTTTTTTGTTTTTTTTGATAACCATGAAATTACAAAACTTGCTCTAATAGACCTAAAAAATGATTAAGGAAGACATATTTAGTATATTTATATATAAATGAATTAAAGATGAAATCATGATAGCAATTTAGGTGTAACAAGTGGAATAAAGAAAACATAAGCACACGTACCTCCCCTCAGAAAACCTTAAAAAAAAACAATCTTTAGCTATAAGTCATTTAAAAAATAATTATTAAAAACACTAGAAGGAAAATACCAACTTTGAGGGTAGACATTTTCTATAATGTATCATCGATCAAAAATATAAAATAAGGTTTACCCACAAATGTTAAGTTTCAGCTTCACTTGCCAGGGTATCCACTTGTGCACCAATGGATATCCCACAACCATGCTGCTATTCAGAATTTAGTATGTTGCATCAACTTAATGAAACATTGTGCATTTATATACAACATAAACTGCAAAAAAGTATTAATTACATGTAGAAAATCATGTTTAAAAGAAAGTAGTCAAGCCCCAAATAGTTCAAATTGTTTAGTTCATGTTGCTCTCCTAAGCATTGATACTCAGAATACCATATTTTTATGTCCCCCACCACTGTAGTGGGGTCATGATTGTTTTTTCCCTGTCTGTTGGTCTGTACGTTGGTCTGTTGGTTTGGTCAAACTTTAACATTTGCCATAACTTTTGCAATATTGAAGATAGCAACTTCATATTTAACATGCATGTGTATCTCATGGAGATGCACATTTTGAGTGGTGGAAGGTCAAGGTCATCCTTCAAGGTTAAAGGTTAAAAAAAAAGAAGTCAATGCGGCGCAGAACGGGACATAGTGTTTCTGATAAACACATTTCTTGTTTTGTATTGAAAAGTTATATTGTCCAACCTTGTGGTCCTCTTGCTGGCATTGAAGGTGCTGCTGAAGATAACATGAATCTATTTATGTGTAATTATGAAAGGATATTCATACATTGTTTTTCCTCAGGTGTTTATAGTATTAGATTGTCAATAAATAAAGTTAATGGTCACGCAGAAAGCTGGATTGAAAATGATACATTAATATTTGGGCATATTCATTTTTATGCTCCCCATATATATATATATATATATATATATATATATATATATATATATATATATATATATATATATATATATGGGGAGTATATAGTTGCCAGTTTGGGGTTCCTTACTTACTTCCGTCACACTTTTGCTACCGTTAGCGCCCTCAATATTTTACCGATCTCTTACATATTTGGCATATAGGTACCTTGCATGGCATATAGGTACCTTGCATGGACCTCTACCTTTTGATGATGTTTGGGGTCACTGGGGTCAAGGTCACTGAGCCTAATAATAGATTTTTATGTCACAATTTTGTTACAGTTGTGACTGGGGTCAAGGTCTGCACCTAGGCTAAAAATAGAGTTTTCAGTCACAATTTTGTTACAGTTTCTCATAGAGCCTTCAATATTTTACTGATCTCTTACATATTTGGCGTGTAGGTACCTTGCATGGACCTCTACCTTTTGATGAGGTTTGAGGTCACTGGGGTCAAGGTCAAGGTCACCGAGGCTAATAATAGATTTTATCAAGGTCACACTTAGGTTACAGTTTCTTATAGCGCCTTCAATATTTGATCGATCACTTATATATTTGGGATGTAGGTACCTTGCATGGACCTCTACCTTTTTGATGAGATTTAAGGTCACTGGGGTCAAGGTCACTGAGGATAACAATAGATTTTCTCAAGGTCACTTTTTTTCCCACACAATTAAACCATATATCGACAAAGCATCATTGGGAGGCGAAGAGGACAACGACAACGAGCGAGGCATGGTATAAGGGGGATAACCCTGGGTTATGGTTAGGGTTAGTGTTAAGGTTAGGGGTGGGGTTAGGGTTAAGGTTTGGGTTAAGGCTAACCCAAACCCGACCCCTTACCCTAACCCTCTAACCCCCCCCCCCCCCCCCTGTGCATTACAATACCATGCCTCGCTCGTTTTCGTTGTCCTCTTCCCCATCGGGAGAGCATGATCATCAGTTTTACTGAGATCCTTGTCTAGATAGCTTTTGTCACATTGGTTTGCACTGTTATTTTCTATTTTTCTACAAGGATTTGGAAAAGGTTTGGAAAAGAACCATGACATGTATATTAATCAAGGATTACCTTTAGACTTATGCTGACATTCCATGGCTATTGGGTATTTTGCCTTAAGGACTCGGTCAATAAAATAATCAATATAAAAAAATGACAGATTTTTGTAGCTTAGAAATAATCATTGCCATCTAGCAAATGTGTTTGAAGTGCTTAAATAATTTGTGATTTATTGGACATTGCATGTTTGTTGCATGTGAAATTTCAATTTATTTCAAGATATATTACCATGAAAAAAATGTGGACTTTATTCCCAATAACCTTGTGTCTATAAAATACATGTATTTTAACCCATTTATGCCTAGCGTCTAGAAAAAAGGCCTTGGCCTTTTCTGTAAGAAATATTCTAAATATAGAAATAAATATACTAGACATCCCTAATTTTGGAAATAAATTGATCCAATTTAGAAGGTTGGGAGAGTCCACTAGGCATAAATGGTTTAAATCATTGAAAAATTGTTACCCTCCCAGCATACATGCCAGAATTTTTTAGGTCCAAAGCGGGACATTCCATAAAAAATTGTCGGGACAATTGACCAAAAAGCAGGACACCTAAAACGATCTATCATTCCACCTTTACTGTAGTCAGTATAGTACTAACAAAAACTCTTGATACTTTTATTCAAGACATAAAACATCTGATATGAAGCATGAAATCCAAAACATAACAATAACAGTTTTATTAAATAAGACAATAGCTAACAACGAAGGTAATATTCATCTTTTTAGAGAACAAAATCTGGAACATTACGACAACAATACTCATTATATTACTTTCAATGGCAAACATTAACGCAGGGGAGGCTATCCAGCACACTGACAGTACGGGTTACAGTAAACTTACTAGTCAATTGTCGCGGCTAAATTGGAGTAGGGTCAAACTGTCATGCATAGCACCTCGTTGTTTTTAGCTTAATTGGAGTAGGGTCAAACTGTCATGCAAAGCACCTCGTAGTTTTTATTACAATTACACCCAATTACACTAGACAGGATGGGTATCACTTATTGGACTGTTTGTTGCGATTTTGGTATATTGCACATTCGGATTATCCCGCTATTTTGGAACTAAACATTGAATGTAAAAGACTCATTTATGACGTAGAAATAATTTTACAAAACAATTGTTTTGTAAACCGTTTCAAAAAAAGACAAAAACAAACACATTTTCAACATTTATATCATTATAATACAAACTATCGATAGCAATAAGTGACCACTATCTTGAAGACCACCGTGGTGTAAATGTCTGATAAAATCAATAACTAGCCGATAAATCGCTGATAAGGTGTTATAAACAACACTGGTACACACGAGAAGTAGAATCGGATTGTTAATTTGGGGCAATAAAGGGATTAGCAGTGGTAAGTGTTAGCGAAACAGAGCTGGAATAGCGTATTTTATTGGGAACCTATAGACCTTACATCGTTTTTTACGAATGTCGGGACAAATCGTCTCATATCGGGACGCCGGGACAAAGGGCCCAAAAGCGGGACTGTCCCGCCGAGATCGGGACTTCTGGCATGTATGCCCTCCCAGTGATTTTTTTTGCTTTTATTTGTTACAGCCTGTGCCATTTAAATTGGGAAAATTAGCGTTATAACCATGAAATTGGGAAAAATAGTGCGATAAACGATGAAATTAGGAAAAATTAAGCATTATAAATATGATTATAAGTAACAGAATTAAAATTGTTTTTAAGTGCATGTTCAAGGGTTTTTCTAGCCATTTTGGGAAAAGGAGTCTGGTCAAATTGGGATTGTTTTAATTGATAAAAGTTGCAAATTGGGAATTATTTATCGACAAAAAGGACTAAATTAAATTTATATATTTTGCAGGGAGTTTAAATAAAAAGTTGAGATCTAGAGTTAAGAAATCATAAGTCATAAGAGACTTCTTTTTTTTTTTTAAATAATTTATTTTTGGGGAAATTTTGGTCAGCTTTTTGGGAAAAAAACGTTGATTTTTGCGATTGGGAAGCAGCCGAAAATCGGCGGTAATTTTTAGCAAAAAAAATCACTGCCTCCTCTCTTGTATCATTCTTGTCATTACTTGTATATTGAGTTAACAGCTCACAATCTTTTTTAAATTGTCCAGATTATACAATAATTCTGGTAAAGCGACTTGTTAAAAGATAAAGACATTTTTTGAATTGTCAGTAAATTCCTAAAATTGCTACATTTTTACTGCAGAACTGTAGAGCTTAATTTCAGAAAGAATTTTTTTTTGTCATAAACAGGTTTTAAACCAGTGTCCTTTTGAGTAAAAGGCTATTGTCCCAACCACTTGAATGTAACATACCGGTATTTACAAAAATGTATACTTTATATAAGTGATCCATGTGTTCTAACCAAAATTAACCAAAACAAAAGAATCATTCTTAACGATTAAATGGTTTTGTATTCATAATGCCTTATAATTTTATGATTTTCAAATGATGATAACGCCTAAGCAAAGCTGTATTACTGCTTTTATGCTCCCTGATTCATAGTTTCATTTATGTTTGAATCCTTGCCAAAATGTTGGAAAATTGTCATTTCGACAATCTGTTGACAAGTGCTTTTAACATGTTTTTGGGATTGTACGGCTTTAAAAACTTTACATGCTTGTTTTTTTCTTGTTGTATTGTTTAAAAAACTGCAAGTGCTTATTTATTTGTTGTATGGTTTCAAAGACTGCATGTGATTGGTTCTTTCTGGTTGTATAGTTTCAAACATTGAAAGTTTTTAAGTTGTTTGTTTCAAAGAGTGCAAGTGTTTGTTTCTTGATATATGGTTTCAAAGACTAAAAGTACTTTTGTCTTTCATGTTGCAGGCAATTTACAAAATGGTGGGGACTGTGATGAAAATGCCCGAGGACGAATCCACACCTGAAAAGCGCACAGACAAAATATTTCGACAGATGGACAAAAATCTTGATGGTCAGCTGTCCTTAGCGGAATTCATAGAGGGAGCCAAAAGTGATCCATCAATTGTACGACTTTTACAGTGTGATCCTAACTCAGCAAGTTGAGAGGTGTGGACATGTCAGACTATCTTGCTGAACATAAGATGGGTAGTTGTGAATGATATTGATTCTTTGGACTAATGGAAGCAGATTTAGGTGACAATAAATATCAAAACCTGACAGAAACATAAACTATTTGGTGATACAAAACCAACTGATTGTGAATTTAAAAGCCCTCTATGTTGTTCATTTTTACTTTCAGTCCGGTATCAAGAAAGCTATTCTTACTGATAATTATGCCACTTTCTGTTGTAAGAACATACAAACACCTCAAACAGTGAATGACAATACTTTTAACTTTACTGCATAATATTATGCATCAATGCACTAGTATGTAGAATGGATTTTATGTTTTGCAATCATTTTTGAAAAATTAAGTGAGAACTGAAAATTAGAGTTTTGTTTTTCAAGTCCAATTAAGATGTTTATACAGATGGTTAATTCATTGTTTATCCTAGTTGCTTGTCACGACAATCACCACTCTGTACAAATCAATATGGAATGAAAGCTACTTGTACAAGTTGGTTGATATGTTACTGTCAAGTTGCCAATAACGAACATTCCCCAATGAATTTTTCTTACCGCTATCATATTTGAAAAAATATTATCATTACGTCATCTTTTTATCCTAGCTTTTAAAAGGAATACACTGACCATAAAATAAGTCATCAATAATGCTCTTTATCCCCCAAAAGCTTGAGTGACAGATTTGCATATGTCTCACTAACTACTCTTAGACTAGATGATAAATCAATATCTGTACAAAAGCATCAGCATTAAATCGAATAGTGCCTGTAAGTATAATCAATATAGATTCAATAACATTAATTTGTTTATCAGCAATGTTTATGTAGTGAAAGAAATGGCTTTGAAATCAGATGAAGGGTCTGTCTCCAATAGCGGTGCAACCGTGAGCGAATTTCCAGAGGTGGTATCTATATTGTTTGTGAGCGTTGGGTTATTTTTTCTGTTTTACATGTGACCACAGCAAACAGTTGAAAAAGCAAACAACAACCATTATTTATATTATATAAGACAAATATTGAAAAATAATTGGTCATTGTTATTACAATCAATTATATATGATGTTCAACTTGTAACATTTTAGTTTCGGGGGTATATAACTAGATCAAAATGTAACATTCTACAATGATATTTTATGTGGATGTTGTAAGATTATTTTTATTTTTTGTACTTGTCTTCAAAGTAAATCTTATTCACAAGAATAATGGATCCGGGTGGAAACCAACCCTTGGAGAATATGGTGGTGGTGGTCTCGGTCCATGCAAATACAGATTTCATTGTCCTGACATTATGGAGTAATATTGATGTGCATTATTCATGAATTATTATGATGTTGCTTCTATAATTATCGGTGAAACAAAGATTCTTTTGGGAAAAAATTATCAACAATCAGATTTAATTTCACTCATGTACTTAGTTGTCACCCATTTACAGTGTAACACCTTTTTTTTACATATCCCCTTAACTTTGTGAACAACCATGATGTTACATTATTCATTATTGCACCAGACGTTTCGTTACTGAAGAAATGGCTGCCAAAATTTAAGCAAATTTCTCATAATAAATAACGGTGCTAGAGATCTACAATAAAAAAAGTTTAGTGCATGTGCAAAAGCAAGAAAACTTTCTATTCATAGAAACTCAAAGAAGTTTTTATATAAATAAATCGGAACAACAGTAGTAAGTGTTTTGTTATTGGCAAACTGCCAGTAATACTTATCATATGCATACAATAGTCTTAGTTGTCTCCTTGTGGTCTTGTGAATATTCTGAATGTTATATTTACATAGTGCAATTGTGTGGCAGTTCACTGAACATGAAACAAATGGTTACAATACAATTGCCAGGAAGCATTACTTTTCATGGCATATTTTAGTTTAAAGTGTGCCAATGTTATGAAATGTGTCAAAGTTCTAAAACTTCTTATGATAGTGAAGTAAACATTAAATTCTAGTAGACACTTTGTGCCTACTGAATGAAAAACTCATCCATGAAAATCAAGAACAAAATGATAGTTTAGGTCATTGTGTATCAAAAGTTTGCCAGCACATTTGATGCAGTGTCAGTGTGTGTACAGCTCAACATGCCTCTCCCATCAATTCCACAGAGGGTGTTTCTCCAGCATGGAAAATTAATATGAGAATTGCTCTGGGAAAACAGGGCTTAATGCATGTTAGCAAAGATTTAGCCTGTGCAATCAGCTGAGGCTAGTCAGAGGTGAAACTTTCGGTCAGTCTAAACTGGATTTGTGCTAAGATGAACTGGATTTTCCCTAAGAGGAGACATCCTTTAACAAAAAAATACCATAAAAGCTGAAAGTGTTGTCCCTGATAAGCCTATGGTGACTGCACAGGCTAATCTGGGATAACACTTTACTCACATGCACTGAGTCCTGTTTTCCTAGAAGAGGGCTCTTATATTTTATCTATAGTTGAAGTGACATTACCCTATGTCCTTAATTGAAGTCCCTCACTTAAGTGATTTTCCTGTTACGATGTTCATTGTTTGTTAATAAGTATTATTTGCATGCGTATAGAGTTTAAAAATACAAATCGTCTGTTATTGTCAGAAGCATCAGCTTATGCAGTATTTCAAGAAGGTTATATATTACAATTATTGTAAAGGTAAAAATGGATAAACGTTTTGTTAAAATTATACAAGGTGATGTCATTGAAATGAGACAAATCACGCATTTTTGTGACAGTAAAATTGTGTACATATATTTCAAGAAATTGTATATTTTGTGTTGAAATCCAAGATGATTTTCATGTACCTGAAGTTTATGTAGTATTTTATTTAGAATTGTATGAATGTATGTAAAGTTAGTCAAATGCCATGTTACTGTGAAGATGAAGATACAGTATGATACATTTATGGATGTGACACGGACAAATCAGATAGAATGGGGTGTGGAAAGAGTACTGAATCATTGACCAATTCCTATGCTTTCTTAAATTTCAAATGCAAGTTTTTGAATTCACCCAATGTGTGTTTCTTTTTCCAGGGTTTTTTATTTGCTCCTAAGAAACGTTTTAGAGGACCATTAGTTATAATGGCTTCTTTCAACTTTGATAACTTTTAAAGATCTTGATCTTTTATTAGGGCTCTGGTTCTGTGTAAATAATTTAAACAATTCTCAGTTATCAATAGAAAATGTGACCATTCTCTGAAAGGGCAGACAGTTTTTTATCTTTTTAATTTATAAATGAGCATTGATTTATTGTAGGCTGTTTATCAGTCTAGACATTTTGCTGGCATGTCAAATCTATGACATGCTTTTTCATTAACCAAATACAGACTATTTATGGCTGTTATTTATGTCTATGTTCTTACCCTGTCATTATTATGTCGCAAACTCTTTCTGACAGTGTTTCTGCTTCATGGATGGTATCAACAGCATAACTGATGTTGTTTTCACACACATGCAATATGTAATATTAAGCTCACCTGAAAACAGCCTGCTGTTGGATGTTGGGCTATATTTAGCTCACCTGAGCACAGCCTGCTCTTGCATGGTGGGCTATATTTAGCTCACCTGAGCACAGCCTGCTCTTGGATGATGGGCTATATTTAGCTCACCTGAGCACAGCCTGCTATTGGATGGTGGGCTATATTTAGCTCAAATGAGCACAGCCTGCTCTTGGATGGTGAGCTATATTTAGCACACCTGCGCACAGCCTGCTCTTGGATGGTGGGCTATATTTAGCACACCTGAGGACAGCCTGCTCTTGGATGGTGAGCTATATTTAGCACACCTGAGCACAGCCTGCTCTTGGATAGTGGGCTATATTTAGCTCATTTGAGCACAGCCTGCTCTTGGATGTTGGGCTATAGTTAGCTCACCTGAGCATAGCATGCTCTTGGGTGATGGGCTATATTTAGCTCACCTCAGCACAGCCTGCTCTTGGATGGTGGGCTATATTCAGCTCACCTGAGCAAAGCCTACTCTTGGATGGTGGGCTATATTTAGCTCACCTGAGCACAGCCTGCTCTTGGATGGTGGGCTATTGTGATTGCCTTTTGTCTGTTGTTTGTTGTCAATATTAGCTCTTAGTCTGTGAACACTTTAGTGGCCACATTTATTGCCAAATCTTTATGAAATTATGTCAGAATATTAATTAGCCCAATGATATCTCTACTGTGTTCATGTGTGGTCAAAACTATGATATATTTATTGCCCAATCTTTTTGAAACTTGGTAAGAATATTTGTCCTATAGATATCTCAGCTGAATTTGAACTTGGTCACATTGGAGCCAAAAACTAATGTGCTGAACCAAATGAAAGAAAAAGCTTGTTTACACTTATAGGGGCCATATTTATTGCCCAATCTTTAGGAAACTTTGTCCGTATTGATGATAGCTTGGCTAAGTTCAGACTTTGTCTAAGTGGGGTAAAAAACTTGGTCACTAGATCAGGAACGAAGTTCAAGCTGCTATTGTTGAACTTATTCCTTCACATTTAATATCAATTACAGTGGATGCTGATGTTCACTTTATTGAATATGTTTATGGTTATCTATATTTGTGTTTCTCTAACAAAGCTATTGTTATGTAGATCCGCAGGTTATTTTATACAAGATTATGATTTTAGTAACAAAGAGGTCACAATTAATGTTAATTTATTTCTCAGTATGACTAAACAAGGGTTTAATATATGTTAGAATTCTAGCATAAAATCTCTATGCCCATATATTTGTTATCTGTTGTAATTGTGTTATAATTGTAATGCACTAAATAATGTTTTAATGTCAGCTACTGTGCGTGTTACAATCGTCTACAAAGAATGACATGTTTCTGATACCTTATCAACCTTATCATGTTACTGCATCATTGTTGTTTCTTCCTCGGCCATACCATTGTGCAGCTGTGTCTTCACACTTTATTCATGTGTATATTTCATGTATATAAATATAAATTGCCCATGTTTTTTTCACCTCTTTTGCCTAAAAAAATGATTTTGTAATCATTTTGTATGGGTATATTCATTATATATTTGTGTACTTTTGACAATATTTTGTGAAATTGTTTTATTTATATGTATTTTAATGTTATTAAAAACAAACAGATGTCTATTAATATTTTAGAAAAAAAAAATTAGGAACAAAGTGCTGAATTGCGATTTCCTTTGAGAGCAACGTCAAAGTAAGAAATGAAAAAATAAAATTGATTGTTACACAGGAGTTTTTGTCACTCTTGGGTGATGACGTTTCCTCTTGCATAATCATCTATCTGTTTTATTTTCTAGCAATATTGTTCTTTGTCAATGCTATAATCTGTAAGTTTGTTTTAATGTTCTCGCATATATTCTCAAATGAGTAGCTTTATTACATCCATCTACCTTTATGTAAAGAACATAACCTTCATTCAGGTCAACTTTCAGTTGTCCAGTGAAAGTCCAACAGTATCTGTACATATTGTTTCACCCATTGGTCAAAATAACTCAATTTCTTGTTTATTACCAATTCATGCTGTATTGTAGACATGTTGTTTCCTTATGTTTAGTCAGGCAGATGTATATTTGATAACTTTCTCAATTCTGTAATTTAGTGATAAATACAAAACCATTTATAAATGTATATTTTGTACTTACTACATTTCGTTAGGTCTCCCATTTATTAATTTATTTATGTCTCCCATTAACTCTTTCAGTGCTGGAACCGAACTTTGAAGGCCTTTGCAAACAGTTTGGATCCAGATGAGACGCCACAAAACGTGGCGTCTCATCAGGATCCAAACTGTTTGCTATCCTGATGGTATTCTTTGAAAAAATCGAAGAAAATGCTAATTTAAGTAATTCAGCAGACGACATTTTAGCAGGCGACAAATTTCCCAGCATGCAAAGGGTTTATAATTCTATATTCTTTTCCTCATATTAGATGGTCATGTATATTGTAGAGTTTAACGAGTTGTTAATCAGATATATTTATTTTGTACCAAAATCTTACCACGAGTTTTTTGCGATTTGTTACTTCTTCAATGTTTAAATAAGTTGTATGTTTAGCTTTAAGACCAAACTAGCTGGAAACTTTGTTAGCAAAGTATTTGTTATGCACATGTTTAAGTATGTAGTTTGTTTAGAATGTTAAAGCTTTTCACATGCCTCCAAAGTCAGGGTTTGCATGATTAAATCTAAATTTGTTAGCATTATACAAGTTATTAAGTTTTAAACATTTTTTCACATAATGTTATTGCCTACATACACTGAATATCAGTTCCTGCTAAAATGGTTGATAAAGTATTGGAGTGAACTACAAATTATAATGGCAGATGATTCTATAAAGCAATATGTTCCTAATGATCAAGATGAACTCCTATTGTTTATGTTGCACACAATATTGTTTAATAGCTCATGACAAGTTGCATAAAAAACCAATTATTATATATTACTAACCTGACAACCAATACCAACATAATTTTGATGTACAGTTGCGCATACTTCATCTTTCATGATCATTGTTGTGTGCTGGAGATAGTAGCTTGCGTAGTGATTTGTCCCTAGCACGTGTTACACTCTATTGTTAATAACCATAGATGCTGTGAATATCAATGGTAACCAGCGTGTGTTTCTCTACACTTGATTGTTGTGTACATTGGAGATGGTGTACATAGTGATTTATCCCCAAAACGTGATGTACTACACTCCATTGTTGTATACCAGAGATGGCGTGTATCGCGGCGGTTGGTACTCATTGTGTTTTGTCCTACATTCGTACTCCTTAAACAGATCGTTGACTATGTTGATGTCTTGATGTCTGTTACAGTTGATGTTGTCTTTGAAAACATCTTACCGTATTTTTTTTCATATAAATTGATTGATTTGTACCTTCTTTGTTTGTTATTTTATGAAACCCACAATTTATCTTGCATATTCTTTAAAGGCAAACAGAATGTTGACGCATCAAGATATTACAAATATATCACTGCAATAATTACGTAATAAAACTTATTAATGTTGTCACAATGACACTAGTTCATAAGAAAATTAGATGTTAAACAAGGATGAATTATTCTTGTTAAAGGTAAAATAAAGTGTAAAGGTTGACTTTGTACCAGAAATTATTTAATAAACTAGTGCTGTCATTCTAAATGCCAAAGGGTCCCCAAAATATTGTCTTGACCCTCAATATTGTGGAAAACAGACACATTTTATTGCACAAGAGGGCCTGAGAGGCCCCCAAGTTGCTCACCTGAGATACAGAGGAACTGACCAGTTCTGTGCAGCCCAATATATCATAAAAACTAATTTTTTGACCAAGTTTCATGAACAGTGAACTATAAATGTACCTTTTAAAGTGCTAACAAGGTTTTACTATAGCCATATAAGGATGAATTCCCCGCCCTCCTTTTGGCCATATTTTTCAACAGACGGGAATCATTTTTCAACTCATCAAAGATATCATGGGGACAAATATTCTTACCAAGTGTCATGAAGATTGGAAAATGAATGTGGCCTCTAGAGTGTTAACAAGGTTTTACTATATATAAAAGCCATGTAAGGAAAAAGGCCCCGCACCATGGTGGCCATGTTTTTCAACAGACCAGAATCATTTTCGAACACATTCTAAGATATAATTAAAACAAATGTTCTTACCAAGTTTCATAAAGATTGAACTATAAATGTGACTCTGACAGTGAGTTTTAACTATAGCCATATAAAGAAAAATGCCCCGCCCCTGGGGGCAATGATTTTTAACCAACTGGAACCATTTTAAGAAACGTCCAAGATATCATTGGGACAAATCTTCTGACAAAGTTTCATGAAGTTTGGACAATAAATGTGGCCTCTAGAATGTAAACAAGGTTTTACTATAGCCATATATAGCAATATAAGTACAAATGCCCCACCCTCTAGTGGCCATGTTTTTCAAAGAACCAGACCATTTTCGAACTCGTTCAATATATGTTTGGCACTAATCTCCTGACCAAATTCATCAAGATCGGACAATATATGTGGCCTCAAGATTGTCAACAAGGCAAATGTTGACACTGCACAACACACAATGGTCAAAAGGTGATCACAAAAGCTCACCATGAGCACATTGTGCTTAGATGAGCTAAAAAAAGAAATCTCTTAGTCCTCTATTGATGTATGAATTTTCATTAGGATCAATTTTTGTACTTTCAGTTATGCTTTTCACAATAACTTAAAAAATTTGTAATGGCAATAACTCCATGATTATGGTTTGTATGCTTTCAAACAGTCTTATTTCTCTATATGAAGTTTCATTTAAATCCCTTTTATTTATTTTTTGTCCCCTACCGGTGAAACCAGAGGGGACTTATGGTTTGCGCACCGTGTGTCAGTCCGTCACACTTTTCTGGATCCTGCGATAACTTTAAAAGTTCTTCATATTTTTTCATGAAACTTGAAACATGGATAGATGGCAATACGGAGAGTATGCACCTCAAATCATTTCATTCCTACGGCAAGAATTCTGGTTGCTATGGCAACAAATATATATATATATATTTTTTTTAATGCCAATGGTGCAGTTTCACCGGTAGGGAACAATATTGCTTGGCAATCTCTTGTTTAGTTATGATCTCCACAAAAAAAGTAAAATGAGTATGTTATCGTAATATCTTCAGTTGTAATGGAATTATAGAGTGCACACAAAAATTAACCAAGGCAATAGTTCTGTATTTGAAGTTACTTTTCTCTGCACTTCCATTGAACACCAGTTGATAAAATGGTATCCATTCAATACCATTTTAGTTATGCTTTGCTCAGTAAATTACATTATATAGGTATCTTCTGCACACAAAATAGTGAAGTAAAATAACTCCTAAAATACTATAGAAATTTAAGAGTTATGGTGTGCGTAACCTGCTTAAGTCCTCTATCAAATTATGAAGTTTTTTTTACTTTAGGCATAAAATTAAGGTTAATTTGAATACCTTGAATACTTGCAGAGTTATAATCCACACAAGAAACAAAGAAAACAAAGAATAAGCTACGGTAAGCATAATGGTTAAAACAAAACTGGTAAGAAAGTTGTTGTTCTCTGCAATTCCTCTCAATGCCCTCTATAAATGTACACAGTTTGATTTAACCCATTTATGCCTAGTGGACTCTCCCATTCTTCTAAATTGGATCAATTTATTTCCAAACTTAGGGATGTCTAGTATATTTATTTCTATATTTAGAATATTTCTTAAAGACATTCCTTTAAGCAAACAGCGCAGACCCTCATCTGGGTCTACGCTGTTTGGCAAGGCCTTTTTTCTAGACGCTAGGCATAAATGGGTTAAAGCCCTTGATCATTATTTGAAGTTTATTGAATAAATTGAAAACTTTTGGAGTAATACTCTGCATATGAAGCGGTACGGACTGATGGATGGAGAGACAGACAAAGTATGTGATTACTACATGCCATCCTTCAGGGGCATAAAAAGCCTTAGCTTTTCATTTTCTTGTGACTTTAATTGTAAGCGAACATAATAATTTAGTCTAACTGGACATTAATGGTGTATTATAACAAAATATTTACATGTACAACATTGTCACGACAGCGGTACACATATGGCAATCTGGATCATTGACAAATCCAGATTTTACTTGTTTTTAGGTTTTTAACCTTAACTGCTTTCCACCAGGACAATAAATATCAAGGAATTTCACCTATAAACCTCAAACTGTGTCTCATTATTATGAAACCTCTAACCATAAAATATACATTCACACTTCTTTAAAAATAAATTCTCAATAATTATTCCTCTATGTGATGCACTGAAAATAGATACTTCACAGGTAGCTCTGGGGTTTAATAAGGCGTATATTTAAGGGGAAGTATGCCAGTAAATTCTGAGGGACCTGTCATACCCAATTACTGGCAGAATGGCAGAAGTTTATTAGTAGTGAATTAACAGGTAATGCAGAGATGTAAACTAGTTTACCAGCTCATTTTCACCCATCCGTAAAACTGGTGTCATAAATGTCGAGGTAATACAATGAAACTTAAATATTCAGGTCACTGAATGAGGTTATTTAGTTCTCTCATTTAAAGGCACAAGCAAGCATTTGGTTCAGGATTACTTGATAGTTGAATTTCAAAAAGAAAAATTCATACAATTAAATATTTGTGTCAGTTCAGCTCCAACAATTTCAGTATATTTCAAACAAACATTCCACAAAATAGCAAAGCTGAAGCAATCAACTTAGTGTGATTTGTTCAAATTTTATTTCATCACAAATAGCAATTGTAAAATAATGGAAATAAAAGCGGAAAAAGTCACCCAAAAGTCAACTTTCAACAGATATTTTTCGTGAAAACTAATTTTTTTTTTAATTACAATGACCTTCAAAATAAGATCTTTTAAAAACAAACTACTAATAGAATCATTAATTGATACACTTAATAAAGGTTTAATGAAACCAATACAGCTGTTCTAAAATAAAGCTCCACATTAAAAAATACATGAATAAAGATTTTTTTTAATATGGCGTCATAAAGATGGTAGGTAAGGACAATTGTAGTGCCTCATTAAGATATCTGTGTATATAATTGCCACCAAGTTTTAATTTAATGTACCATATAAAAAACCTTATGATAGCGATATTTTAAAGAAATAAATGATAACTCGGTTACTAAAATTAAGTGTGCAACACAATTTGTTTGACATGGACCTTGGTCATAAGGACATGAGGGTTGACCTTGACCCTATACCCCTATGAAACACAAACCTATAGAAATAAGAACAATAGTATTAAGCTATTAGAGAATCCTTTGATAGTGAAATAGCACAGTGAAATAATGGCTAAATAGTGAATAATTCATGAAATTTGTTATCTTTGATCTCAATGTGTGACGTTAACCATGCCTCTAGGGTTCTGGGCCTTGTATGTGACTCAGGCTCATATTATTGAAAACAACTAAAATGGTTTCATGGCTGGGACTCGTATGCAATTGGAGCTTCAGCTCAAGATAGAAAATAATCCTGTATTAAAAGGGTATTTTCAGGTCTAAAAGTGCCAAAAGTCTATTATTGACCAATTGTTTGCATGGCAATTTAACATATCCATATATACACTCATACCAAATTTCAATGAAATCTGCCCAAGCTGTCACATGATGTTGTCTGGGCACAAACATCTACTTATTTTCAAATAAAAAAACTGCCATAACTCTAGATTGTGCGGGCATTCCATGCCTCATCCTTTCATCCATGTATACACTCATAACAAGATTCAACTAGAAATGGCACGGCAGAGGCCAACGCGCATCCCCACGCCGCATGTTTGACCCAGGGGCGCCCCAGGTTTGGTAATGGGGCCATGCATAGTTGAGATTGACTATATTGTGATAAGAGATGTTCAGTATCAATTTGAAGTAAATCGATGTAGAAATGAAGAAGTTAATGTAAAATAACCTAAACAAATGAGTGAAAATCTCTGACCCGGCCCCACCCCAACCCCCATAACTTTTGACCCAGGGGTCAGATCAAAATTCCAAATAGTGCACTGTAACACATATGCTCATAGCTACCATGTGTGTAAGTTTCAAGGTTCTAGTGCTAATAGTGTAGGAGGAGATAGTGGTCAGGACAGACGGACAGATGGCGGAGATAACCACATAGTCCCCACTTTTTCTCAGAAAAGCATGGGGATAATGAAATCTGCCCAAGCAGTGAGATATAGCTCTTGACACAAAAGTGCTTTCGACGCAACAACAAAGCCAAAACAATACCTCTTCGTCTAAGGCAGGGGATAACAAACTGAATATTAATATCTAAGAAACGATCATAAACAATGTCTCTCTGTTCAAACAATAAAACAACTACATAAATTCTTTTACAATTTTATTCACATACATGAAAATTGCACAATATTCAAGTTTTAATGATGGAACCAAAAAATGGGTGAAAGAAAAATATATATGAACAAAATTATGAACAGATTTTGACATATACAATTTCCTTGAACTTATTTTGCCAATCAGAATTTATCATTTAAAATAAAGATCTATCATTTATGCACAAATAAGTTTTGTTTATAACATTGTTACAAAGGAAACTGCATTCAACATGCTGAAAAAACACCACAGTAAGAGTCTTTGCATTCTTGTAACGAATTTACACAGATTCAGTCTGATTTGCAACATATTTACAAAACAGACAATAATGAAATCTAAGTTTCTAGCACGCATGTTACAGTCATATTGAAATGATTTGGAAATGAACTTTTAACAAATATTAACAGGCTTTTATATTAACTAAAAGAAAAATCTACATAGAAAGTCAAAAACAAATTCAATAAACAACACTAATAGGAATTGTACAACAAAATATTGAAATGAAAAGTCCCCAAAAATGCTGCAAACACAATAAAACTTCCACTATTGACAAACTAAATTGTTCTCTAAAAATCTATGGAAAAATTTAAGGTTGAAAAGCATGAAATTTCTTATCATGATTATAAGGATGAACTTGTTTTGATGGATGATTCCCAGATCTACTGGGACACAAACTGAGTCTAGAAAATCAAGTGAACAAATAACAACTTAAACAGGTTTTAAAAAAGGATGAAACATTGTTCTACAAAATGATTTGGGTTTGTTAAAAGTTCATGTAATCAAGAGTAAGTCAAACATCAAAATTCAAAGTTTCTTTTTAACAAGTAACTCTCCAGTAAAAAATAAATTGTAGAAATAATTTAGTTATTCTTAGAAAAAGAACGATTTTAAAACCTCTTCTTTACTTGTGAGTGGATATTAACAATATTTGATATCTGAACACATCGACAAAGCACAAAAGCACAGAAAAAATAATATTAAGATGGTATACAGAAGACATTGAACAATTGTGAAGTGTAAAAGTCTCCTGGTAATCAATGTATAACAAAATCCTCCTTGATTCCCTGGTCTCAACTGCCTGTGTCCACTTGCTCAATACTTTAACCGCCGAGTACGCTTACAGACATTAACGTTTTAAACTCATGTTACAATTTTAAAATTTGGATTCTTTGGTCTAAACTGTCCAGGTCATCTTCCTCAAAACTTTTACAGTAAAATACATAAACAGACATTAACTTTATTTATGTAAATTAAATGTTCAAATTTTACATTTGTGTCTATTCTAGATAAAGTTTTCTGCAAATGAACCTTTCAAATGCATGCTGCATTAATCATTGCATTTGTTGCTGTTAACTCATTCAGTGCTGGAACCGAATTTTGAAGGCCTTTGCAAACAGTTT